>NW_027187348.1:4809968-4839248 GCF_028583685.1 Petaurus breviceps papuanus | reverse complement strand
GTGTGTGTGTGTGTGTGTGTGTGTGTGTGTGTGTGTGTGTGTGTGTGCATGCACGCGCGTGCTTTTTTGGGCTTTGTGTTCTGTGCCACATAATAAAGCTCATGTTTTCATTAGCGAATTCCTGAATCCAGGTCTTTGTTCTAACTAGAGTCATGAAGCCAAATATAACACTTTATTTTGTTGATTATCTTCAATTTATCCTGGATGTACCTTGTTTGTACAAAGTTGTTTTCATTTTCTTTCCCATTAGATTGTGAGTTCCTTGACAGCAGGGGCTATCTTTTCCTGTCTTTGTATCTCCAAGGCTTAGTACATTTCCTGGCACACAGTGCCTAATAAATGGTTATTGACTGATTAACTGATCTCTCTAGGCCCTTACTCATTCATCTGAAAAAAGAGGGCTTCAGATTATAGTCCAATGAGTGTGACTTTAATCCCTAGTAAAAGTCTAGAACATATTATCAAAATGATGATTAATGATATCTTAAAAAGGCAGTAATTACACAGAGCCAGGATTGTTTTCATCAAGAATAGGTCATGCATGATGTATAAATAGTTTACCCAAGATTTTAGCGAAGGATTTAGCCAATTTTCTCATGTTATTCTTGTGGAAAAGATGAGAGATTTGGGCTGGGTGGTGGATATAATTAGGTGATACAGAACTAGCTTTGTGGCTGGACCTAAAGAGTAGTCATTAATGGTTAGATACTGACTTGCAAAGTCGCTAGTGGAAGCATGATAGAGATTTGCTTTTGGTTTTGTACTGTTTAATGTTTTCATCAATAATTTGGATACATGAACATGGCATACTTATCAAATATGGAGAAAATCTAATACTGGGGGCACAGCTAGCCCAATGGATGACAAAATCAGATTAGATTAAAAAAGAATCTGACAGACTAGAACATTGGGCTGAAATTAAACTTTACAATATAAGATGGAGAGGTGTGATTAGGCAGTAGTAATGCATGTGAAAAAGATCAGGTGGTTTTAATAGACTGAAAGTTCAATGAGTTAGCAATGCGATACCATTGTCAAAAAAGCTAATCTTGGGCTACATAATATTCAATACTAGGAAATAATAATTCTGTCTTATTCCATGCTGGTTAGCCTATGGAAAGGCAACCAGAATGGTAAAGGGCCATAAGATCCACAGTAAGATCTCCTGAAAAAAAAACTGGGGATGTTTAGCTTGGAAAAGAGAAGAGTGGGATAAGGCAAGTAAAAGGATGTTGTTGTTCAGTCATGACTATGGGGTTTTCTTAGCAAAGATATAAGAGTAGTTTGCCATTTCCTCCTCCAGTGTATGACTGATTAACTGATCTCTCTAGGCCCTTATTTCCTCATCTAATAAAACGTGTATCCCCATTTTACAGATGATGAACTGAGGCAAATAGGGGATAGGTTACTTGCCAAGGGTCACATAGCTAGTAAGTATCTGAAGATGGATTTGAATTCACATCTTCCTGACCCTAGGCCCAGTGCTCTAGCCACTGTACCACCTAGCTACCCAGTGGAAGGATAGTCGTCTTCAAATATTTAAAGGGCTATCACACAGAAGAGTAATTAGACTTGTTCTTGACTCTAGAGTTCAGAACTAGGAACAATTGGTAGAAGGTGAAAGATGAAATTTAGGTTTCATGTAAAATTTACTGACAACTGAGGTAAAGGTAGACTGGACTGCCTCCAGAATTAGTGGTTCCCCCTTATTGGAGGTATTCACACAAAGTCCAGATAACCATTTGTCTGAAATATTATAGGAAATAGGCTTATTCAGGAATGGGTTCAACTAATCTTTCTCTTGAGCTTCAATATCACATCACCAATTACCTTTTGGACATTTTCAATTCAGCGTTCCATGGGCAACTCAAATTAAACATACCCAAAAAGTGAACCCGTTATTTTTCTTCAAATCCCCATTTCTTCAGAACATCCCTAATTCTGTCAAGGGTAAAATCATTCTTCCCACTATCCAGGTTTATAATCGAGGTGTTATCCTTGACTCCTCATTTTACTTCACTCTCAAATCCAATCAATTGCCAAGTCTTGCTAATTCTACCTTCACATTTCTCTTGCATACTCCTCCATTTACATAGACAATACCCTAATTCAGGCCCTCATTACTTCTGGTCTGGGTTTTTACAATAGTCACCCTAACTGGTATCCTTTCATTCAGTCTCTCCCATCTTTAATCCATCCTCCACAGAGTGATATTCCTAAAGTGTAAGTCTTATCATATCACTCTGTTTTCTCAATAAACTTCAGTGCCTCCCTATTACCTCTAGGATCAAATATAAACTTTTTTTAAATTGATATTTAAGGCCATTCACGACTTGGCTCCAATTTACCTTTCCAGGGCTATTATATGTTATTCCCCTTCATGCAATCTTCAGTACAGCCAAACTGGCCTTCTTGATCCTCACACAGGATATTCAATCTCCTATTTTCATGCCTCTTGCCTAAAACGTATTTACTCCCTCCTAACTTACATCTCTTAGAAACCTTAATTTTCTTCAAATCTTTGCAGAAATACCATCTTTTACCTGAGGTCCTTTTTGACATCCCCACTTGCTAGTGCATTCCCACACAACCACTTTGTATTTGTTTTGCACATTGTGTTTTCTTCCCTGAAAGAACGAGACTTTGAAGGGAAGAGCTATTCCATTTTTGTTTTTGTATGCTCACTTCCTCGAATAATATCTGACACATAGTAAGTGCTTAATAAATGCTTGTCGGGGAGGCTAGGTGGCACAGTGAATAGAGCACCGGCCCTGGAGTCAGGAGGACCTGAGTTCAAATTTGACCTCAGACACTTGACACACTTATTAGCCATGTGACTTTGGGCAAGTCACTTAACCCCAATTGCCCTCAAAAAAAAAAAAAAAGCTTGTCAATTGATCAACTAAATGGTTTTTGAAGCCCCTTTCAACTTTGAGATTGTGTTATTCTTCCTATCAAAAGTTACTAGGTCCTTCTCTCAGAACTGGTTCAGAGAATTTTACCTTAAGTCCTAGGACTTTTTCACATTGTATACTTCCTAATCTTTCCTGATTTCTGAAACATCATTTGACATACCAAGACCCAGAGACTTCACTGGCTTTCCTCACAACCCCACATAAGAACTTTATCTTCTCTGAACATAGTAAGGCAAATTTGGTATTCTTCTAAATGGGTTCTTTGGATCCAGCTCCCTTCTTCAAATCCTAGGTTCACTTTTTAAATTTTTTTTGCTTTTTGGAGGTGGAAGGGCAGGGGAATTGGGGTTAAGTGACTTGCCCAAGGTCAAATGGCTATTAAGTGTTAAGTGTCTGAGGCTGCATTTGAATTCAGATCCTCCTGACTTCCCAGCCTGTGCTCTATTCACTGTACCACCTAGCCACCCCCCCTTTTTGTTTTTGCATTTTGGAGGGGAGAAGGCAGGGCAATTGGGGTTAGGTGACTTGCCCAAGGTCACACAGCTAGTACGTGTTAAGTGTCTGGGGTCAGATTTGAACTCAGGTCCTCCTGATTCCAGGGCCGGTGCTCTATTCACTGTGCCACCTTGCCGCTCACCCCCCCTCCCCCCGCCCAGGTTCACTCTTAGATTATGTAGCAATATGGTACATGGTACTGAGGCATTACAGTAAAACAATTCCTTAGCTAAGTTAATATTTAATATATCCTGTTACCCAAAGGAGGGGGTGAGGAGGGGAAGGAATCATAAATAAGCAAATAGGACAGTTCTTATCAATTCAAAATCGGAATCCCTTAGCATGACATATAGGTCACACAAAAAGTATTCCCATTTTTAGATAGACAGATACTATTATCTTATTTGGCCTTACAATGACTGAATCAGATGGGAGAAGCAGGTTTTATTATTCTCCTTTTTGAGAGACTTGAGACACTAAGGCTAACTATACTAAGTATTTTGTTCAAGAGGCAACTAGGTGACACAGTGGATAGAGTACTGAGCCCTGAGTCAGGAAGATTCCTTATCCTGACTTCAATCTGGCCTCAGATACTTACTAGTTGTGTGACCCTGGACAAGTCACTTAATCCTGTTTGCTTAAGCCACTCATCTGTAAAATGAGAAGGAAATGGCAAACCACTCTAGTGTCTTTGCCAAGAAAACTCCAAATGGGGTCATGAAGAATTGGACATGACTGAATAACAAATTTTGCTCAAGAATATACACACACACATACATATATATTTATCAGCCTTGTGAATTATCCAATTGATTATGTTGTTGTTGTTGAGTCACATCTGCCTCTACATGATTCCATGGACTTGTCCTTGGGGTTTTCTTCAGCAAAGATACTAGAGTGCTTTGCCATTTCCTTCTCCAATACATCCCCACTTTACAGATGAAGAACTGAGGCAAATAGGGGTTAAGTGATTTGCCCAGGGTCACACAGCTAGCAAATATCTAAGGTTGGATTTGGATTCAGATTTTCCTGACTCCAGGGCTGGTGCTCTATCCACTATACCATCTAGTTTAACTCAAGAGATTTTATGTTGTCTTTAGAAAATTTGGTGCTTATATGAGCCTTCAGGCATTAAAGAACTTTGTCAAATAAAAAAACCAATCAGGTTCTAGTTGTATTGAGCACTGTTAATTACCTATGTATCTTATAATGGGAACAAAGCATAACTTCTTCACTGATTGGGAAAAGAGAAGAAAAACATGGCTTACTACATGAAAATATTGTTGTGTTTTGTAGCTTTGTAGATGAAATTACATTGTAGACTCAAAGCATAATATGGGGAAAACTTGCATTTCAAACAAACAATAACATTTCTTTTTGTCACTTTAGAAAGTTTTAAGTAGCAAACCACCTACCTTCTCTGGACGAATGACACCCATTTTCTTATTGTGCTGATGAAGGTATGAGCCTGTGTTATGTATTGATAATCCTAATGTCACTTTATTTTTTTCCACAATATCCTGTTTACACTTCCTTGGTCGAGGCCGTGGTCCTGGCAGGAAAACATCATTATGTGAACTTGAACTCTTGATGTGCTCTGATAAACTGGCAGACTTGTCTCCTGTATCACTACTACTCAGAAATGAAATTGACTCACTGTTGAGGTCACCACGTTCATAATTAGAGCTCAAAAATTCACTGCCCATTAATGTAATTGAACTTTGGGGGCTTTTCTCCAGGTCACTTTTTTCCCTTGACAACTCAAATGAAGTTTCCTTAGAAGAAGAGAGTGGATCCCAAGAAAAGCCTTGTGTGGAGCTTTCTTCTGTTGGCTGCAACCTTTTCAGAGCTGAAATTTCTCCTTCTTCTTTGTTATTCTTCCAGTTTGGGTCATACCGAAGGTCTGAGTATTTGTCCACTAACAGTTGCTGACTGCCCAAAGCAGAAAAGAAATTTTGAATTTTAAAACAGAAGATATTTACCATGAGTTTCAGTTTAGTAATTTATCTTAAAATAACCATTCTTTTCTACCTTATTTCCTTTTAATATTTTTTATATCTGTCAATAGTCATCTTAGATTGAAATTTAACCTACAATGGTAGTATGAACTTCAAAGATTAATATTTTATTTTATTTTATTTCTTCTTGCTTTTTGGAGGGCAATTGGTGTTAAGTGACTTGCCCAAGGTCACATGGCTAGTTTTTTTTGTCAAGTGTCTGAGGCCAAATTTGAACTCAGGTCCTCCTGACTCTAGGGCCGGTGCTCTATTCACTGTGCCACCTAGCTGCCTCCTTTTTTCTTTTTCTTTTTTTTTTTTTTTTTGCTAAAGATTAATATTTTAAAGTTAACTTTCCTAGAAGAAAATAATATAGGGAACTTGAGTACCAAGAGCTCTTATTTATCCAAATGTTCATACATGGAATAAAAATATTACAACTTACTTGTAAATATCAGAAACAAAAACAGAGAGAGGATAAAGGACTTCTGTAACATACTTTGCTATTGAACCACAAAAAGCAAAGATGAATACACACTGACAGGCATTAAGTAATCAGTTACTGTTTGTCTTAATATAGTATTTTATTTTTTCCCAATTACATCTAAAGATAATTATTAACATTCATTTAAAAGAATTTTGAGTTCCAAATTTTCTTACCTCCCTCCCTTACCTCTCTTCTCCCTAAGCAATCTGATATAGGTTTATATATATATATATATATATATCAATCATATAACACATATTTCCATATTAGTCATGTTGTAAAAGAAAAAAACAGACCAAAAGAAAAAAACCATAAAAAATAAAGTGAAAAACAGTATGTTTTGCTCTGCATTCAGACTCCATCATTTCTTTCTCTGGATATGGGTAGCATTTTTCATCATGAGACCTTTGGAACTGTCGTTGATCATTGTATTGCTGAGAAAGGCTAATTTATTTATGGTTGATCATAGTATAATACTGCTGTTACAGTCAGTTATTGTTGATAAAATGGTACCCAAAAGAATATCTTAAAGAACTACTTTTTATATAAACATGTTCTCATCTAAACAGGCAGAGTGAAATACAGAATTGGGGTAATTAGCTGGGTAAAACTTGTCCCAAAGTCTGGTATTTTTAGGGGGAAAGTAGTGTTGTTGTTTTTATCAGAATAATCCAAATTGGTTATTACAATGACTGAATTCCCTGTATAATTACTTAATTCACTCTTCATTTTGCCTGTGTAGATAGAATATAAATGGATTTAAATCAAAACAAAAAAAGGAAATCCAAGGTAAAACTCTGAGTGAACACTGAAAATGTCACACAGAGTCTAGATTTACTCTTTTTTTTTTTTTCAATTCAGCTTCTACACTGTTAGTTCCAAACAAAATATGCTGAGAAGGCAATTAATACCTTAGCATCTGAACAGTTTTGGAGGAATACAAAGTTAACTAAACAGTTCTGACAGAAGAAAGTTAACCAATCTATAATCTACCTATAACTCAAGGTAGAGATCTTCTCTCTTTCCACAGCAATCTCAATTTGTAAAGTATTTCCAACCAAACAAGAAAAAATGCAAGTAGTAATATGGCATATTTAATGGTATCTTTGATCTTCAAAAGCAAAATGGGGGAGATTTTCCTTCCTTGAGCACAGTAGCTGCAATCTACTAATCAAAAAGAAAATGTAAATCTGCTAGGCCTTTTTGTGCCATTTGATATACTCATTTACAGAGGGCATAATTTTATGCTAAGTAAACAAACTAATGGTCTACCTAATACTAATTTACTCCCCTTAATGTGGACTTAGAATTCTTTTATTTGAGGCAAACCAAAACCTGGAGCAAAAAAGCCAAAACTCCCAAGCCTTGCTCAATTGTCACTTAGAATTTTTCATTTTATAGGCATATACTAAGAAACAAAACTGAGAGCATTGAAATAGCTTCTCCCCCCACCCCAGAAGTGTCTTAATGTATGGTGGAATGGATCTAGAGGTTACCAACAACCACATTTTACAGATGAGGAAACTGAGGCCCAGAGAGATGATATGATTTGTTCAAGGTTAGACAAGAAGTAGTAAATGTCATTGTTGGGATGTGAACCCAAACCCAGAGCCTTTGATTACAAATCCAGTAGTTTTTCCAAAATAGTTTTTTTCTCTTTTCCTTGGTAAAGTTTCTAAAACTAAACTGTTAAATGTCTATCACTATTTACTGTCATAGAATGTCTACTTCAGGCAGACTGGTTGTAATGTTAATGGAACAGGAAGATCTTCCCTGCCCATTAAGAGGCCTAACACATGGAGCCTGAGTCACATGGAGCTCAATGTGGGAATAGTATGGCCAGAGTAGATAGCAGAGAGGAAAGGAGAGGAGATGGGAGGAGAGAAGAGGAAAAGAGAGAGGAGGAGAGGAGAAGAGAAGAGAGAGGGGAGGGGAGGAGAGGAGAGAGAAAGAGAAAAGCAGCTTGAGTGGACGGAGGGAAGGATCTTGGCCTAGAGGAACTTGTTTGTGGAGAGGCCTAACAGAAAGGTTTAAGGTGCTCCCTGGATTACTGATAAGAACCCTGTTAAATCTTACTCCTGGTATCCTAATGATGTAACAAATAAATATTTTTGTTTTGCCTTTGAGGAAGAGAGTTTATTATATTTTACTAACCTACCCTGGAAATACCTATGCATATTCATAGCCACTGCTATGGGTATTACATTGGCTTTACACTGGTCTATTCACTGTCCCTTGAACACACCATGCTCACACCCATTTCTTTGTTTTTTTTTTTTGCTTTTTGGAGGGCAGCTGGGGTTAAGTGAGTTGTCCAAAGTCACATGACTAGTAAGTGTGTCAAGTGTCTGAAACCGGATTTGAATTCACATCTTCCTGACTCCCGGGCCAGTGCTCTATTCACTGTGACACTAGCTTTCCCCTCACACCCATTTCTATGCCTGTGGTCTTGTGGTCCTCCTTGTCTGGAATGATCCCTTCTATGAATTCTTTTTTTTTGAAATTAAATTTTATTTTATTTTCAGGTCTGAATTCCTTCCTTTCCACCTCCCCCTCTTTCCTTCCATTGAGAAAGTAAGAAAAAAATTGTTATGAACATTTATAATCAAACAAAACAAATTCCCAAATTGGCCATATTAAAAACAAACAAAAAATTAAACCTTCATCTGTATTCTGAATCCCTATAATTTTCAATTTGGAGGTGGGAAGAATATTTTCATCATGAGTCCTATGGAGTTGTGGTTGGTTACTGTGTTGATCAGTTCTTAGGTCTTTCAAAGTTGTATGTCTTTACAACATTGTTCTAAATGCAGAACTTGCTCTCCTGGTTCTGCTTACTTCACTTTGCATCAATTCATACAAGTCTTTCAAAGTCTGTTTGAAGCTATCTCCTTCATCATTTCTTATAACACAAAGTATTCCTTCACATTCATATACCATGACTTGCACAGCTTTCCTCCAACTGATGGACACCCTTTCAGTTTCCAACTCTTTACCACTATGAAAAGAACTACAATAAATAATTTTGTACATATAGGTTCTATTCCTCTTTCTCTGATCTCTTTGGAGACCTAGTAGGCATAGGTTGGTCAACAGGTACTCATTGTTTAACAGCTTTATAAACATAGCTCCAAATTGCTTTATAGGCACAGTTCTACCAAGTGTGCAATAATGTACTCTTTATCCATAGTAATACTGAATTCTTGGCCCAATAGCCGGAACTTGGGGATTCATCAAACACTAGGTTATTACTATGCTTATTTGTTTCTATATATTGTGCACCTAAACTGTTCCAATGATCAACATATTTCATACCTAGTACCAAATTGATGATTATGGCTTCATAGTGTAATTTGAGATCTGATACTACTAGGTAACTAGGTGATACAGTAGATAAAGTCCTGGGCCTGGAATCAGGAAGACATCATCCTGAGTTCAAATCTGGCCTCAGAAACATACTAGCTGTGTGATCCTGGGCAAGTCACTTAATCTTTTTTGCCTTAGTTCCCCATTTGTAAAATGAGCTGGTGAAGGAAATGGGCAAATCACTCCAGTATCTTTGCCAAGAAAACCCTTAGGAAGTTTTCATGAAGAATTGGACATGATTGGAAACAATTAAACAACATACAAAAAATTCTACTAGGTCTCCTTCCAAGTTTTTTTCATTGGCTCCCGTGATAAACTTGATCTTCTATTCCTCCAGATGAATTTTGTTATTATTTCTTCTAGCTCTATAAAGTGGTAGTTTGATATAGCACTGAATAAGCAAATTAATTTAGGTAATATTACCATTTTTATTATATTGGCTCAACCTACTCATGAGAAATTAATATTTCTCTAATTATTAATTTTTTGGGTAAAGTGCTTTATAATTATGTTCACATAGTTCCTCTATGTTTCTCGGCAGACAGACTCTCAAGTATTTTATACTATCTGTAGTTCATTTAAATGGAATTAGTCTATCTCTCCCTACTGGATTTTGTTGGCAATATAGAGAAATGCTGATGATTTGTATAGGTTTATTTTATAACATGAAATTTTACTGAAGTTGTTTCAATTAGCTTTTTAGTTGACTCTCCAGGTTTTTCTAAGTAAACCATCATCTATACAACAAGTGAATAGCCTAATTTCAGAGGAAGAAATTCAAGCTATCAATAGCTATGTGAAAAAAAATTCCAAATCACTTTAGGGACTCTTTGCTTAAAAACCTAACTCTCTGAATTCTCTTATCTATGCTTTTCAACACACCAAGTCAATAACATTTTCTATACTGAATGCCAGCCTGTAAGCTTTCCATTTTTTTGAAAATGAAAGGCGAAAAATTCATTTAAATTGATTCATTTTGCCTTTCATTTTTCCTGTTTCTTATGTAATATTCAACCATAGCACCCCCTTAGTGATGTATGATAGAAGTCATCCACCTTTCCTCTTTAAAGCAGGAAGAGATATCCTCTGCCTACTTTGTTTGCCATGAGGCCTTGCTAAATTGGCTACTAAGCTAGAACTCTGTGGATATTTTAAGGAGGAAATCTCTACTGCTCAGGACTCTTCTTCCTGTCAGCCTGGAAGTTACAAGGACAGGGGAGATCTAGAGGGTGGGGATACCCTTCTCATCTCTCTCCTCCCAGACTTCCCCACCAGCCAATCCCTGTGACATAGCCTCCTAGGCAAGACTATGCCTGGGATGGGGCCACTACAGGGCCTGATGAGATCATAGTTAAAAGGCAGTTGGATTCTCTCTTCTTGAGCACAACAGAACAAGAGATATTGCCATTGGAGGAGTTATGGCCGCAACACCAGCAGAAGCAGAAGTACACTGGCCAAGAGTAGGAGAAAGAAAGAGTGAAAATTGAAAGAAACAGCCCACTTGTCATAAATAGGACTATATTCAGTGAAGGTTAAATGTAAAATGGCAAGTGAGTAGGCCTGTTGCAAACATCCCAATGAGGCTTTAATTTCTAACTTCTCTAACTATAATCTTTCTATGATTCCCATTTACTGAATGGAATCATTCCCTTTCAGTGTGTGAATAAAACTACTTATTCTATATCTGATTCATGTTTATACTGGGTTGCCACTTTTTATTTCCTCATTCCTTGCTAGGGAAGACCCCTTAGACAACAGTCAGAACCAAAATTTCCCTAGGATGCTGAAGCGGCTATAGAACCGTAGCACTGAGAGTCTCGTCCTGCTACAGAGAAAACAAGGTAGCCACAGAAGCACAGGGCAAATGTAGAGCAAACCAAGATGACAGATAAAAGACAGGAATTGGGGAAGGTCACCAGCACTTTTGGCCCCAGCCTGTTGATGCCTATCTATCCTAGTGTCAGACAACAAACAACTATTAAATAGTATCAGCGATTTACATTTATATACTGATTTTAAGGTTTATAAATCCCTAGCTGTATTCAAGATACTGTGATAGATGCTTGTAACATACAAAGAAAAATAAAACGTCTGTTTTCTACTAATATAATTTAATAAGAAGAGATAAAGTATGTACACAATAACTAAATACATAATAGAACATAAACACATAAAAGACCTGAAGGATGCAAAACAAGTCAATATACTTAAAAGAACAAGATACACAATAATAAGAATTGTATTTTGAAAGAAAAGGCAACAACTGTTAAAGGATAGAGATAATTTGGAAGGTAGCATTGAATAGTTATATTATTATTTTAAAAGTTATATAATTATTTCTCCAAAATGTAAATAGTTCAGAATTATTCCATATTTTACTTGATTAATTTGTTGAAAATATTACTAAATTCATAACAAAATCATTTTTTAAAAATATATGAATAAGGTACAATGCAAGTTCATAGGAGACAGGGATTACTTATGATTGGGGGAACCAAGAAAGGTTTCATGAAATATATTTTAGCTAAATTTTGAAGGCTATACATGGTTCAGTTCAAGCTTACATACATTTATTATGTACCTACTATGTGGAAGATACAAAGAAAAAAACCAAAACAGTCTTAGTCCCCAAGGAGTTTACATTCTACTGAGGGGATACAACAAGCATATAAATAAATATAGTATACAAGGAAAACTGAGGAGGGAGAAAACACTGACCAGTGGGCAAAAGAGGAGAGGGAGCATTCGCAAGGAAGGTGAGTCCTAATCTGAGGCTTGAAAACAAGATGCTTGTCTTCAAGAAATATATAATCTTACCATATAAGAAATCATTTTAGGCTGTAACTCTGAAGGAGTATGAGGCAGACATGGCTACAGTGATAGGTCTCTGGGAAACTGAAAATAAGTACATGTGGCATTTGTGATATGTGTGCTATAAAATACCCACCCACGATTAAGATGTAAAGCTGCCAGATATTTTTTTTACTTCTCTATTTTAAACATATTTAATATATTTCATCTATCAACTAGCAGTTCTGATGTGAACAGTAGTTCCAATAATAACAATAGGTAATTTAAAATTTGCAGAGCACTTTACATACAGTAGCTCATTTAAGCCTCACAACAATGCACATATATTATTATCCCCACTTTGCAGATGAAGAAACTAAGCCTCTGAAAGATTAAGTGACCTTCATGCTTACAGAGCTAGTAAGCATAAATTCAAATCTCCCTGGCTCCAAACCCAGCCCTCTATTTGGTAATACCACATTGCCTCTTTGCATGTTGTTCCTTACCAGCCTTTACATTCTAAAGTCATATGAAAAGTCAACAGTATTTTTTTTTCTGTATAAAGAATTTAATCACCATTCTTTGCTTTCTATGCATTACATTCAGTAATCATTTGATGCAATTGCTAATTATGCTGTTAATAAGTGTCAAGTGTTCTTTTCTCTTTAGTGTTTAAGTTACTCTTTGGTAGAAAGTTAGTTTGAAATACAAGTAGCACACCAGTGGCTGGAAGAATTAACATGCCTCTCTGTGAGTTATAGGCACTTCCAAGAATCAGGCTCAACAATGTAACTTCAGCAATCAGGTGGAGATTAAAATACTTCAACAGCATTTATTTTTAATTAGATGCTGAAAGTTTACTTAGGGGGACAAAAATTAGTAAAATTACATTGTTTTTACTTCCTGAGAAAAAAATTAATTCCTTTTAAGAGAAAATGTAATAGCTTTAAGTGGAACTAGATTAAACTTAAGGTGTTTGAAACCAAATTATATAAAAATTAGCTCTTTTGGCTGGAAATAGGATTTTTGAACTAGAAAAAGAACCAGAACCTCTCTTAGAATAATAACACACACACACACACACACACACACACGTCTTTGGATATGAAACTGTAGCTCTCATTAAAAAAGCTCTAATTACAATTCACAGCCATTTATACCTGCCAAGTAACAAGGACAGTCTTAAAACATCCATTTCACCTTTGTTGATGAAAACTGTATGTTAAAACAAATAGGTGATGGTGTTTTTGCAATAGCATAAGCACAGAAAGCTATAATACTCCACGGGAAACAAATCTAATGGTTGAAAAAGAATATGACACTGAAGAACCCCATTGTGATGAGATTGTGTGCCTAGAAGCTCAATTGTATTATGTGGTCCAGGTCACTATACTGGAACAAAATGAGTGTAAAGTACCCCTTCATCAGTAATCATCTGCACACAAAAGATGCACCTCTTTCCTCCCCCTTTGATAAAAGGTTAGGTGGACAATGCGTACACAACCGCTTTTGTTACTAAACAGACAACAGATGCCAGGTCTCCTCTTCAGATTCCTAGATTAGTAATGGATGCAGAGAAGTGGAGGAAAGGGGGTCTCATATGCATATGCCATGATATTTGCTGGAGTTAATGGACTATATTTGAGTACTTACAGTGATAACTTCAAACAAAATAAAATCAAATTTCCATTTAATGAAGAGCCTCATATTCAGCATAGCATTCAGTCAAAAAATTACTAAAATTAGAGCATATTTCTAGTACAATTAACATCCTTTGCACTCACAATAAAATATTCAATAACTGGCCATTTTGCCTGTTGAGGAGGTGAATAAAAGCATTGCTATTAATCATTTAGCTGTTATTTGTTTGCCACTTTATTTTAAGTAGGCAGTTAAATTGAAACTGCACATGTTATTATTGATTCAGGTTAAATTTAATCCTTTTAAACAGAACAATTATTCTCAATTTATATGGCATTAAATCTTTTATGCACGTGAAAAGTAAATTCAATTTTATTTAAGTATAAAGTTTTTAATGCTTCTTTAAAGTAGTGTGACACTGACATTGGTTCCCAGAAGATTTCTGAATTCTATGTTCAGCTTAACTACCATCTAAAATTACATAATCAATGGCATTTCAGTAACATGAAATAAACCCAAAAGATTAAAAATAACTTCAAACATATAAAATAAATGGTCACACAAATAATAAGCTGAAAAATTTCATGTAGGTTTTTTCACATTTCCAGAAAACAGAGATGAAAACCTTCATTTTCTGTAGTCATTTATAAGTGTCTCCAGGGCCAAATACCAATAACTTCTATAATAATAGAAAAGAGAGCTTTAATGAACCAAACTATAGTTATGTCTACACAGGCAAAGTGAAGAATTAAGCAGTAATCTTGTTAAATTGAATAGTTTTAGTTACATATGGATACACTTTAAATAATTCCACCCAAAATCTTTTTTTCTTCCTCAGTCACAGGCTTTGAGTATACAAAATACCTAGATATTTGCCTCAAATTCATGGATACAGCCCACGAATAAAATGAAAACAATGGAATAAAAGATAATATGATATCAATTATAAGGTGAATTTTATTGTCTCATCTCTACTAAGATGATCATTTTATATGTCATAGATTGTAGCAATGCAAGAAACAGTAAGTATGGTACTTTATTTACCAAAAAACTCATCTTATTCCCTGAAACAAATAGTACATACTGATTTTTAGAGCTCAAATTTTCCACAGAAGCCTTAGCAGTAGTTCCTTTACTTAGTTCTAAGTATCACCTAGGCAGCAAAGATCACAGCTTTTTAAAAACAAGTCTGCTTCTTGAAAGAATATTTTCTTCTTCCAAACTTGTATTGATTTTAGTCTTTGGTTCTGCAGATTTGAGAGTCAATATGTCCTATAGTTTGGCTAACTCTACGGTGCAAAACTCAGCAATACATATAAATGTATTCCAATGAAAATTCAGATAATCAGAACCCAAAGCAAACAAAAATTTCATGCATTTTCAATTGTTTTTCTGGTTTGATAAGAAATGGTTGAATTAAAGATCATAGAGATCACAGGATTTAGAAGGGAATTTAAAATTTTTGAAATCTATTAAACAATTTTAGATGATTCTTAGGATGAGTATAGAATCTAGTCTAACCTCATTTTACAGATGAGAAAACTGAGGGCCAAGGGGACAACAATTTGGTTGTCATCTGTCTAAACCTTTTAAATTGTATAATGTATAGTTTGTTTTTTTTTTTTTAAATGATCTGAACTGTGGGTACTGGCCAGCATTTACTACTTTTGAAAAAATCAATAGTGAATTCAGGTTTTAAGTGAATTAAAAAAGAACTACTGGACAATCTCTCAAGCCGTAAAACCTGAAATCGCTATAGACTAGCATTTTTAACTAATAATTTTGCCTTTAATAAACATACCTCATAACAATACAAAATCTTCTACTTGCTCCTAAGACTATTCATCTGTTATGATAATACTATGTCTAAGCAAAGGACAAATATCAGAGAGTAATTAAAGCAAAATGACAATCAATTTCTCAGAAAATAATTATACTGTGATAATGGCTATTGAAATCTAATAGTTATAATAATTACTAGTATGGCTTTATAATTGAATGGACACATGAAAAACAATGGGGAAAGTCAGAAGATAACTATGGGTGACTATGAGCATGAGGCACTTGAAGAAGGATGATGCTACTGACAGAACTGGGGAAATAAAGAGGAACAGGGTTTTTTGGGTTTTTCTCCTTCCTTTGTTTTATGCTGCTCCCTACCCTATACCTCTTTTGCTATTAAATTCCTATAATTCTTTAAAATTCCACTCCAATGCCTCTTTCACCATTACAGTTTTCCTGATGACCATCAGTAATGTCCTTTCCCTTTGGACTTCATATAGAACTTTGCTTTTTACCTCTTTGTAATGCCTTTTTATTTATTATACATTATAGTTAACTATGTATGTGTTGTATACATAATATATATGTGTGCATATATACATAAATACATATATATCTTATTTCCCAATTTTATTGGTATTTTTATGGGGCCAAATACTGTATCTTACCTAAACTCTGTATTTTATAATGCTCTGTACACAACAGGTATTTAACAATTATTCCATACTCAGGTATTTGACAGTTTCTTGATTGGGGGGTGGGATTATAAGTTTTCTTTTAGATAAGTTAAGCTTGGAGTCTCAGGTGGTCATCCAGGTAGAAATGTTCAATAGGATGAAAATGCTAGCCTGCAGCTCTAGAAAAAGGTCAGGGCTGCAGATGTATGAATTTATATGCACAGAAGCAAAGGTCAAAACTGTGAGAGTACATGAGATCATCAGCAGTTTAGAGCAGGGGTTCCTTATCATTTTTATATCATGGAACCCTTGGGCAGTCTGGTGAAGCCTGTGGGCTCCTCAGAATAACATTTTCAAATGCATAAAATAAAACGCACAAGATTATGAAGGAAATCAATCCTATTGAAATATAATTATCAAAACATTTTTTAAAAATTAAGTTCTTGGCCTCCAGGGAACAAAAGGATGAAGAGCCTTGGGCAATACCTCCATTATAGAGAGTAATAAGGAGGAGGAACAATGAGAAAGACAAAGGGTAAGGGCAAGGGGAGAACCAGGAGAGTTCAGAAGATTTAATGATGTTTTTTGGTTAAAGGCCATATTTGAAAGGATATGCCCAAGTGTGAACATTAAGAAACCATCAATTGGGAAGTCCCTGTAATTTCAGTTTTATATTTTATGAAGCTTATTAGTCAAACAGTGCTATCTTCTATTGACATGTGAGAAATACTGATAGTTTGGTTTCCACAGATTCTATAGGCACAATGGGTACTTTGGAAACAGATCCTGCACGGGATGTGTGGGAGGGCCTAGGTCAGGTTGAGGGAGAAAGAGCAGAACATTCTATCCAATCAAATAGCAGCAAGAAATCTGTAAGAGGGGCCCAGGCCAAGCTGGCTCAAATCGGCTGGGGTTCAAACTGACACACTCGGTATAGAAGTAGAGCCTCATTTTCTGGTCATGGGTTATGCTGGCGAGAAAAAAGAACCATTCAGGTGAAGGGCAGGCCAGGAAAGGGGATATCCTGCCTGGCGGGGACCAATGATTGTAACGGTGGTGGGCCTATATAATCTTTGTTCTGCTTCTGTGGGGCTGCGTGTGTGTGTTTTGTTCCATGAGGGAACACACACACCCACTTCTCTGGAGAATCACCAATAAAGTATCTCTTCTTTCATTCCACAAACTGCAATTTCATTTGTTACCCAGTTAACTCTGATTTGGAAGCTAGCAGAAGAAGGAGGGAGCAAGCCTTCTCGGATCAAGCTCTGAACTGAGTTGAATCTGGGACTAAACTTTTGTTTATAACAGACATGAGAACTTGGCTACACCTTCCTGTTTTCACTACTTCACTAACTTCATTACACCTTCAAACTTAGACTCTAAGAATTGGAAGGGACCTTAGAAGTTATCTAGCTTGAATTCTCATCCAACATAGGATTCCTTTTTCTAACATCTCCAACAAATGGTTATCCAGGCCTACATCGGGCACTTAACTGTGTAGCCCTTAGAAAGTAATTTAAGCTCCTTAAGCTTAAATTTCTTCATCTGTAAAACCAGAGTCAATCATTCGATAAGCTTTTTATTAAGCTTTTACTATGTGCCAGGCACTCTTCTAAGTACTAGAGAACAAAGACAAATATGAAACAGCCCTTGCCCTCAAGGACCCTGCATTCTAATGAGGGATACAACAAGAATATATATGTGTGTGTGTGTGTGTGTGTGTGTGTGTGTATGTATATACATAATGTGTACAAAATGAATACAAGGTAGTTTTCAGTAAGGAATGCACTAAGCAGCTGAGAGATCATGAAAAGCTTCATGCTAAAAGTGGCACTTGACATGCACTCTGAAGGAAATCAGAGATTCCAAGAAGTACAGATGAAAATGAAGTGTTTTTCAAGCCTGTGAGGCAGCCATCACAAAGGCAAAAGGCGTCTGGAGAAGTGTCACGTTCACCAAATAGCAAACAGGTCAATATGGCTGGATCACAGACTATAAAGAGGGGAATAATGTGAAAAAAGACTGGAAAGATAGGAAGAAGCTAGGTTGTGAAGTTATTTGAATGACAAAGGGCAAGAGGAGCCACTGAATTTTATAGGGGGAGGGAGTGACATGATCAGATTTGCACTTCAGAAAAAAATATTTTGGCAGCTATGTAAAAATGGATTAGAGTGGGGAGGGGGTGGCTTGAGGCAGGATGACCATATAGAAGGCTAGTCTAGGCAAAAGGTGATAAGGACTTTAACTAGGATAAGGTGTAGCTATGAGAGTGGAGAAGAAGAGAGGTATGCAAGAGATGTGATAAAGACCAAAAACAACAAACTTTGGTAACTTCCTATCAACTGGTTCCTTCCCTACTGCCTTAAAACATATTTAAATTCCCCTCATCCTTTGAAAATAAAAACAACAAAAAACTTCACTAGATCCTGCCATCCCCTCAAGCTATCATCTTATATCTCTCCATTCTTTCTCAACCAAACTCTTTGAAAAAGCTGTCTACAACTTGATAACTCTACTTCTCTTCTTACTCAACTCTGCCTTCCAGAGTCAAATGCCATTACTCAACTGAAGCCGCATTCTTCAATACAGTGATCTCTTAACTGACAAATCTGATGGTATTTTCTTAGTCTTAATCCTTATTGACCTATCTGCTTTACGTTGTATGTATTTTTGTACATATTTCTTGTCTCCTCTATTAGACTATAAAATCTTTGTCTATAAGGACTATTTCATTATTTGTACTTCTTTCACTAATGCCTAGCACAGTGCCTGACATAGAGCAGGCACTTAATAATTCTTTATACAGAGTCCTGAATCTGCTACTTCTCAGCTGTGTGATCTTGGCTAAATTCCTTAATATTTCTACATCTCACTTTTCACATTATAAAATAATGAGGGTGAACCAGATGGCTTTTAAGGTCCCTTCTAGATCCAAATCTATGATCTTACTCATGTATGACCCTACTTAGAATTAGAAGCCAGTTCACTGCTTTTTCCACCACTTCATCAAACATAATAAATGCTGAAAACCATCTGATACACAGCATCCATTTTTATTTCATTATCTCATTATCTGATTAGCACAGTGCCTAGCACATAGTAGGAACTTAATAAATACTGATTATTTGATTTTATTTACATTTTCAAATCCATGTCAATTTAAGCTCTTTTTAAATGATAATTTCTAAGTTTTAATTACATTTTTATATTATTTGTTCTTTGGCCACACTGCTTCTTTTTTTTTTTTTTACAAGATTACAGAATACAAGTACTGCTTCTACTCTCTGATTTCTTAATGTTTAAGGCTTTGGAAAAATCTTTGAGATGGTCGATGTTGTTTATAATGCCCCAAGAATTACTGTAATTTCTTTTTTCTCTGTTAACCTTGAGTGTCATCAGACTAATTCTGGAGTTGGGTTTAAGGATTATTATAAGATGATCCTCTACTCCTGCCTCATTCAGTACAGTCAATGCTACTTCTATTTCCATTAAGTAAAAGGTTTTCTCTAATCCATATACATTGAATTATGGATTGACCATGCTGAGCTACAAGAGAGTAAATGCTTTGAGAAGGCTATAGAAACATCAAAACACAAGAGCAAAGGCTCAAGTGATTTGTCAGGCTGCTTTTAAAACTGTGGCTTATAAAAGCAATAAGAAGTAAATTTTCTTTGGCTCTAAGAAAAAAGCTTTGCTTTGTTCATTTTGAACTACAATTATTTAGATGCATAACTAACTTGTAGAAATTAAAGCATATTCTAGTCACATTGCAAAAGGAGTCTTAAGATGAACTTTTACCCGATTCACTGCTCCTAAATAATCCAGATCAATGCAAAAAGAATATACTTAGCACAATTCTCCACAGGTAAAATGAAGCAGAATACTGAACATATAACTAAATAATTAACTGTCTGAATTACACAAATAATATACTTTTGTGGATTTGTTCAAAAAAGTAACTGCCTCGATTTTCTGTTTTATTTTGCCAGTGTAGGATTGGCTTTGCTTATATGAATATAATCTTATTCAGATAATTGCATAAGTTTTCTGTTTTGCTTTGCTGTTAGAGAACTCATCTTGATTATGGCAAACATCATAAACACTCAAACAGTTGCTAAAGATAGTATATACTATACTTCTTTACACAGATAACAATATAAATGGAAAAAATAGATTGCTGAATCATAAGAGTTGGAAGGGACTTGAGAGGCCACCCAGAAGGCCAACTTATATCTAAACAAGACACCCTTCTACATCATGCCAAACAAATGGTCATCCAACCATTGCTTGAAGTGTCTTAGTGAGAGGAACCTACAAGATAATATATGTAAAATGTTTTGCAAACCATTAATAGCTAAATAAACATTATGGTTCATATTGTTATTATTACCTCCTAAGTCAACCCATTCTACCTTTGGATAGCTCCAGTTATTATGAAATTTTTCTTTATAATATACTTAAATCTGCCTGTTTGCAACTTTTACCCATTATTCCTAGTTCTGATCTTTCTGACCAAAAAGAATGACTGATCTCTCTTCAAGTAACTGAAAACAGTTAACTTTTTCCTACCAAACCCCTCCAAAAAAGGTCTTCTCCAGGTTAAACATTCACATTTTCTTCAATTGATCATTATATTTAATGATCTCAAAGCCTTTTACCATACTTGGTTTTCCTCACTGGACACTCTAATTTTTTAATAGCCTTCCTAAAAGGTAGTTCCCAAAATGAACACAACCCTCCAGATAGGATCTGGTGAGGGAATCATACATCAGGTCTATCATGTCCCTACTCCCAGACACAATATTTCTCAAAAGAATTAAAAACTGCATTAGTATTCTTGGGTTCCATATCACAATGCTGATTTGTATTGAGCCTCAAGTTCACTAAAATGCCCAGACTCAGAGAAACTACTATATAACCAAGATTCTCTATTTACTTAAGTTTAAAAATAGTCTATTTTTTCTAATTCTTTTAGATACTAATGTAATTAGTAACTTTCAACAAAGGCCTGGAGGTCTGGAGACCTGGAAGCTAATCCCTTTGGTTTGCCTTTCTGGGAATTCGCCTCTATTCTACAAAGCCTTAGAGATTGGTCAAGATGAAAAAAGTAGGAGGAAACATCCAGAGGAAAAACCATGAAGTGTGAATGCAGATTGAAATATATTATTTTCATTTTTTGTTCTTTCTTATTCTTGGTTTTTCCTTTTTGTTCTGATTCTTCTTTTACAACATGACTAATGTGGAAATAGGTTTAACATAACTGTATATTATAACCTATATCAGATTGCTTGCTGTCTTGGGGAGGGGGAAGGGAAAGATGGGAGGAAGAAAAATCTGGAACTCAAAGTCTTGCAAAAATAAATGCTGAAAACTATCTTTACATGTAATTGGAAAAAATACTACTAAATATAATTTTTAAAAAAGTAAGAAGAAGCATTACAGCTCAGTTCTCCTTCAAAAACTACTCCAATTAAGATCTAGGAAGAAACTCATACTGAGTAGTGATTGGGAAATCTGAAGGCAAAATAGAATGTCATTTTTTGAGCCCAGGGATCAGGAAAAAGTACCAGCCATCAGCTGTCTCTCTGACTCAAAGTGGGTTACAGATCCAGTATGGACCTAAGGAAGAGATCTGCATCTAGGTACAGGGATAGCCCACAGGTACACTGCTCAGATCTATACCCAGGTCAGGCAATTACAGAATTCAGACAAGGAAAGCAGTGAAGAAGGGTTTCTTTCTGGGAACACTGAAATCTTGCAAGTCCCTAACCTGTTCTTAAGATCTTGGAATAATGCAATACTCAATAACCCAAGAAAGCAGTGGCAGTACTTGAAAACACAAGATCAGTCCATGTATTCCCTGCAGAAGTACATGGAGCCTGGCTCTGACATAAAGTCCAAAGTCAAAAAGCAGTCTGGAAGAATAAGAATAAAAAAATTCTACCATAAAAATCATGGTGACAGGGATGCTCAAGACACAAACCCAGAAGAGAATGATTCAAGCATCTACAAGCAAATCTTCAAAACAAACAAACAATATAGCTTGGGCACAAGTTCATCTAGGATTCCTGGAAGAGATGAAGCAAGAGTTTAAAAAAGGAGTTTAAAATGTTTTTTATTAATAAAATGCTAGAGGAAAAAAATGAGAACTATGAAAGTAAAAACTGGAAAGGGTATTAATAGTTTGTCACAAGAGGTACAAAACTTTACCTAAGCAACAAACTTCCCTGAACATCAGAATGGATCAAACAGAATATAAAAACTCTGTTAGGGGCAGCTAGGTGGTGCAGCGAATAGAGCACGGGCCCTGGAATAAGGAGGACCAGAGTTCAAATCTAACTTTAGACACTTAACACTTACTAGCCATGTGACCTTGGGCAAGTCACTTAACCCCAATTGCCCTGCCTTCCCCCCTCCAAAAAAGCAAACAGAAGAAAATATAAGGTATCTTGTAGCAAAAACAATAGACCTGGAAAACAAATTGAGGAGAAATAATTTACTAATCACTGGATTGCCTAAAAGCCATGACTAAAAAAAGAACCAGGGGGCGGTCAGGTAGCACAGCGAGTAAGAGCACCGGCTGCAGTGTCAGAAGATCTGGAGATCGAATCCCGGGCTCGGGACACTTAGCACCCACCTAGAAACACCTGGCCGTGTAACCTTGAGCAAGTTACTTAACCCTGATTGCTTAATAAAAAAAAAAAAGAACCAGACAGCATATTTTAAGAATTCATAAAAGAAAACTGCTTGACTTTCTTAGAATCAAATAGCAAAAGAGAAATACAATCTATCAGTCATTTCCTGAAAGAAAGCTCAAAATGAAAACTCCAAAGAACATTACAGTCAAAATCCAGAGATTCTAAGTCAAAGTAGAAATATAGCAAGCAATCATAAAGAAAGTATTCAAATGCTGAGTAGGTAGTCCAATTACTTGGAGACTACACAAGATTTATCAGTCACCATAATAAAGAAATAGAAAGCCTAGAAGTCAATATTCCAGAATACAAAAGATACAGTCTTACTACCAATAATAACTTACCCAGCAAAACCGAGAGGAAAAAGTAGACCTCTAATGAAATAGAGAACTTTCAAGCATTTTTGATAGCAAAAGACCAGAGCTTCAAGGAAACTGAAATACAAGTACAGTAGTCAAGAGAAATATAAGTGTAAACATGAGTGAGCAATCACAATGGACAAAATAAAGGGTAAACAAAAAATTTAATGCGGGGAGAGAATACTTATGTCCCTTCAGCACCTTATCATCATCATGGGCCACAGTGAGTCTAATTAGGCAGAGGGCCTCAGAGTGAATTTGTTGTGTTTTGATGATCATAAAAGAAGAATGGAAAGGAAGGAGAAGGGCAATATATCAGGAAAGAAAAAGGAAAGAAAGAATGGGGAAAATAATCTGTCAAAATCTGGGTGCACTAGTGAAGCCTATATAAGCAAGGCGTGGGAAGACTGGCTAACACTTGAACCTCATTCTCATCTTAACTCGCTAAAAGAAGGAAGAATATACACACTCACATTTGGATACAGAAATATATTTCATTCAGAAGGGAAACAGGAAGGGAGATGAGAGAGGAAGGAATAGGACAGAGGGTAGACTAAAGGAATGATTAATCCTAAACAACAAAAAAAAACCAACCCTAACAATGGAAGGTGGATCTTGAAGAGGAGTTTAAAAGAAAAGAAAGGCTAAAAACCTGTGATTAGGTTATGGGAGAGGGAAAAAGAAAATACAAAGGAGAATAGAAGCAGACTGCACCTAACCAAGAACACTGGTGTTCAGCACACTATTTCTCTCTACCACCCTCTCTTTTTTTCTAAAGAAGAGGTGAGAAACAAAGAAGAAAAAGTATTCAAGATGATAATGATGGGAAATGTATAATTAACAAACATAACTGAATGGGAATGAGATGAACTAATGCATGGCAAGTAGGCAGTGCAGTGGATAGAGCCCTGGACTTGGAGTCAGGAGGACCTAAGTTGAAATCTGGCTTCTGACAGTACCTCTGCAACCCTGGGCAAATCACTTGGCTTTTGTTTATCTTAGTTTGTTCATCTGTAAAATGGGGATAATGATAGCATCTACCACCTAGGGCTGTTAAAAGAGTAGAATAAGATAATATTTGTAAAGCACTTTACAAACCTTAAAGTACTATATAAATGTTAGCTATAAATTGTTAGTTATTATTACAAAATAGAAGAAAATAGAAAAATGGATCAGAAAGCAGAATCCAACAATATGTTCTCTGCAAGAAACACTTTCAGCAGAAAGATGAACACAGTTAAAATAAGAAGCAGGCACAAAATCTATTATGCTTTAGGTAAAGTAAAAAAGGCAGATGTAGCAATCATGATTAATCAAGAGCAAAAACTGACTTGATTAAAAGATAAACAATGAAACTACATTTTGCTGAAAGGTTAAATAGACAATGAATTAACATTATTACTAAACAGATAAGTACCAAATTGCATAAAATCTAAACACTTAAAAGTTAAATGAGTTATAGGGAGAAATACACAGTAAGACTTTAATAAGGGAGGACCTCTATTTGCCAATTTCAGAATTAGATAAATTTAACCAAAAAAAGTAAGAAAGAAGTTAAGGACCTAAACAAAAATAAACACAGAAAATGTAAGCTATATGGGAGTCTATCTACTAAGATACACATAAGAACCAAATGAATTAACTAAAAAGCACTCTTTATAGAATTAAAGATAGACTTGAAAAATTGAGGAGTCAGTTGTTTATTGTCAAGGTGGGCCAATTTAATAAAAGTGACAATACTACACAAATTAATTTATTATGCAGTGTCATACCAATAAAACTACCAAAGGTTTACTTTATAGAGCTGGAAAAAGTAACAGAGCATTTCATCTGCAGCAACAAAAGATCAAGAATCTCAAGGATAATAATGGAAAACAAACAAACAACCCATAGAATGAAAGGGGACCTAGAAATGCCAGATCTCAAACTGTACTGCAAAACAGTAATCATCAAAATGATCTGGTATTGGTTAAAAAAACAGAGTAGGTACACAACCTACAAAAGAAAACAAACCTAGTAGTCTATTGCTGGGTAAACTCAAAGACCCCATCTTTTGGGTAAGGAATCACTATTTAAAAAAACAAAAACTGCTAGGAAAACTTGAAAGCAGTGTGGCAGATATTAGGTTTGAATTAACGTGACATGTTGTATGTAAGTTCCAAATGACTTTATATAAAATGCCATAAACAAATTAGAGGAGTAAGAAAGAAATTATCTCTTGGATATCTTCAATCTCTTAGAAACACACATATGGAACAGATTCAAATTTATAAGAATAAGAGTCACATCCCAATTGATAAATATTATGTAAGAAGATAAAAAGATATGAACAGAGCTTCATTTATTGCTGCTATTCTTTTTAAATTAGATTAATTTTTTTCTATTAATAAAACTATTTTCTTTATCTTCCACTTCTTCCCTTCTGACAAAATAAAGAACAAAACCCTTGCAATAAACAGGCATAGTCAAATAAAACAAATTCCCACATTGGCCATATTCAAAAAATATATATCTCAATATGTACCCTAAGTACATGTTTCATCATAAGTCCTCTAGAATCATTCAATGATTATTCTTTTTGTAGTGTTTATATGCATATAAACACTACAAAAAGAATAATATATATTTATATTTCCAAATATATATATATATATTGGAAAGGGTAAGCCAAGGCAATTGGGGTTGACTTCCCCAAGGTCACACAGCTAATAAGTGTCAAACATCTGAGGTCAAATTTGAACTCAGGTCCTCCTGATTCCAGGGCCAGTGCTCTATTCATTGTACCACCTAGCTGCCCCATAGTGTTATTTTTATTATGTAATTTTTTTCTACTGGTTTTACTCACGTCATCTTTCAGCAGTTTATATGAGAGTTCCCAGGTTTCTTTAAAATTCTTCCTTTCACCATTTCTTATAGCATAATAACATTCCATTACATTTATATACTATGATTTGTTCAGTCATCCCCAACTGACAAAGTCCCATAGTTTCCAGTTCTTTGTCTCTATAAAAATTTTTGTATATATAGGTAGCCAATTTCTAAGGAAGAAATCCAAACTATCAACAACCATATGAAAAAATTCTCCAAATTACTAATAGTGAAAAGCAATTCTGAATTTCTACCTCAGACCCATTAGATTGGTAAAGTTAATAAAGAAAAGTTGGTTACAAGAAAGCAAGCATATTAATAATGTAAATGCACTGTTGGTGCTGCCATTTTGGAAAGCAATTTGGAACTATGGCCCAAAAGTAACCAAACTGTGCATATGACCCAGCATACACCCCAAAGAAATTAAAGAAAGAGGAAAAGGATCTAAGAATACAAAAAGATTTATGGTGGCTTTTTGTAGTGGTAAAGAACTGGAAACAATTGGGGAGTTCCTAAACAAATTATGGTATATGAATGTAATGGAATACTACCATACCATAAATCTGGGAAAGATTTGTATGAATTGATATGGAGCGAAAGAAGCAGAACCAGAACAATTTATACAGTGGTGTAAAAACAAACAACTCTGAATAACTTAAGAACTCTGATCAATGCAATGATGAATTATGATTATAGGTGACCAGTTATGGTGCTTGCTACTCACCTCTTGATAGAGAGGTGATGGACTCAAGTTACAGAAGAAGATATATATCTTTAGACACTGCCAATGTAGAAATTTGTTTTGCTTGATCACGCATATTTGTTAAAAGGGTTTTGTTTTCCTTTGACTACTCTCTTCCTCACCTTTCACATAAATCAGTTACTGATATCTGTATATCCCAACTGCACATCCTTTGCAGTCCTTCCCTCCTTCTATTTCCACTACGACCATCCTACTACATGTTGCCATTACCACCTAGACTCCACTGACTTTCCAAATTACTGTTCATACCAATGACAGAATGATCTTTTTAATGCATAGATCTGGTCCTATTCTCAAAAATATTTAGCAACTCCCTTTTGCCTACTAAATAAAGCTGGCATTCAAAGCTCTCCGTAATCCTGAATCATCCCATGTTTAAAGTCTTATATCATATTACTTTCTTCTACAAATTCCAAGTTCTAATCAAATGGATTGTCCCTTGCCCCATAACACAAACCTCACGTTCCCAATCCCATGCCTTCATTCATGTTATACCCTATAGCTCACTGAATCTCTATTCATCCTTTAAAGCCCAACTCAATCACCATCTACTCCATCAAGTCTTCTTTAAGCCATCTCCTACTAACACCTTCCCCTTTAGGTCAAACAGTAGTACTTTTTTTCTGCAACTCTTGAACACATTTGTTACAGCATTTTGTTTTATCCTCATATCACTAGATTGTGTAGTTTGAGACCAGAGGCTCTGTCTTATTTAAGTTTTGTTTCTTCCCTATAAGAGAGTACAGTGGGAGTAGAGTTCTTAATAAATATTTGCTGTTGCTGTACACTAAACTTGGGGATAACAGATGTCACAAAGTTAAATGAAACAATAAGCATGACTCCATAATTCTGAGTACACAATTATGTTTAATTTTTTAAAAGGAAGAAAAAGTGGGACCACCTAAAGAAACTACTGTGGTTACACAGAAAGCTCTCTAAAGAACTCAACTTCTGTCTTTTTTTTGGGGGGGGGAGGCAGGGCAATTGGGGTTAAGTGACTTGCCCAAGGACACACAGCTAGTAAATGTTAAGTATGTGAAGCCAGATTTGAACTCAGGTCCTTCTGACTCCAGGGCCAGTGCTCTCTTTGCTGCACCACCTAGCTGCCCCTAAGAACTCAACTTTTAAAAAGACATATACAAAAAATGGATACAAAGGCACTTAAGGACAAACATTCAAGTTGATAACAGTTCTATGAGCACTTCAGCAGTACTAATGCTCTGAAGGAACTGAAGCTTGTAATAGACACTGAAGACAAAAAAAGTCAGTTAAGTCAATAAACATCTATTAAGTGCCTATATCGTCCAAGCACTGTGCTAAGCACTAGGGATACAAAGAAAGGCAGAAAGTCCCTGTTCTCAGGGAGTACACAGTCCACGGGGTAGAAAACCTGCAAATAACTATGTACAAGTAAGCTACATTAAGAATTGGAGATGATCAACAGAGAGAGGTGTCAGATAAATACAGGAGGACTAACAAAGGTTTCTTGTACAAGGTGGTATCTTAGCGGGGTCTTAAAGTAAGCCACAGCATGGAAATGAGGAGGCCAAGGATTAGATATGGAGAAGGGGGGTGAGAGAGTAGTTAAGGATGCTACCTACGTTACAAGCATGGAGGAACATGAGGATGGTGGTACCTCAACAATAACAGGGCACTTAGCAAGAGGGAACAATTGAGGGGGGGGAATATAATGAGTCCAGTTTTGGATATGCTAAGATTAAAATGTTTAGGGGTCATATAGTTTGAGATGTCTAGTAGGCAGTTAAGTCAGGAGAGAGGTTGGAACTAGATAAGCAGATCTGAGAATCATCAGTAAAGAGAAGATAAATGAACGACATAAGTTGATAATATGACTAAGTAAAATAATATAGAGGAGAAGGGGGTACAAAACTAAGCCCCGGGAAAGGTAAATTAGTTTAAAATAAAGAAAAACTCTCTATCAATCAGCCTATCCAAAAATGAAATAGGCTACCTCATGAAACAGTAAGTTTCCTACTAGTGGAGGTATTCAACTGTCAGCTGGATTGGAACCAGCCTCTAACCTGTGGGTGGCTGGTGCTGAAACAGAGCAGGCTAGAAGAGTGCTTCTTAACCTGTAAGTCATGATCCCATATGGGGTCACTAAAAATTTGGAAACAGTAAATGGTTTCTGAACACACAACGACCAAAAATTAAAAATCAAACATAAAATGAATCCAAGGCTTTTCTGGTAGCACTTGACTGTGTTGTATCACACAACTCCACTGCAGTTTGGTTCTGAACACAAAGCATGTGTACTTTGCACTTCCAGAAACACAAAAAGGGGTTGTGAGTGGAAAAAGTTTAAGAAGCCCTGGGCTAGAGTCAGGTGTCAGGACACAAAAAGAAGTTAAATTAATTTCAGTCCGGAAGACGACGCCTGCAGGTGAAAGCCCCCCCCCCCCCCCCCCCCCCCCCCCCCCCCCC
>NW_027187348.1:4785863-4809868 GCF_028583685.1 Petaurus breviceps papuanus | reverse complement strand
AGCTCCAACTCCCTAACAAGGAGGGCTTAACGTGCTGGACCAAAGGCAGGTCTTATATACATAAAAACCACAAGTGAGCTGGACTATAACAAGAATTTTTAGGTTTTGAGTTACTGTTACCATGGTTAGGATTTCTTGCAACAATACAGGCGTTCTTGAGTCCCATGAGAACAGTCATTGTCTTAAGTCTTGGGGGTCGTGATTACTCAGGGGTACAGAACCAGAGTTCTGTAACTGGAACAAGAGTACAGTACCGGGAACAAGGATTGTGAACATGTGAAGGATGGCCCTGGGAAATCGGGAGAACTAAATCCCTCAGTAAACACCTGGTACTAGTCTAAGCAATACACTTTCCAAGAGGGTGAGGTCATTCCAGAGCACAAAGGATTATTGTTATGCCAAGCTTAGGGAATAGCCTGCTTGTTGCGCCTTAGGTCTGGCAAACAGGGTATCTCAAAAATATTTTGACATGACTACAGGCTTAATGAACACTTGTTGGAAATGCTGTAGAGCTGATTCCTACTTCACACATAAAGGCTGAACTAGATGACGATTTTAAAGTTCCTTCCAACTCTAAGAAAGGAGGCAGTAGAGTCTGTTGTGAAAAGAGCACTGGCTCTAAAGTCAGAGGAATTAGGTTCAAATCCCACCTCTGGTACTACCTGTATGAGCCTGGACAAATCACTTAACCTTCTCTGGGCCTTAGTTTTCTCATCCGTAAAATTAAAGAGTTGGACCAGATGGTTTCTGAGGTTCCTTCCATCTCTGTATCTATGATTCTATGATTTTGGGTCCATTATTTCTTTTTTTTTTTTTTGGAGGGCAATTGGGGTTAAGTGACTTGCCCAAAGTCACACGGCTAGTAAGTGTGTCAAGTGTCTGAGGCCAAATTTGAACTCAGGTCCTCCTGACTCCAGGGCCAGTGGTCTATTCACTGAGCCACCTAACTGCTCCAGGGTCCATTATTTCTACTTAACCTTATTTCACACCCAATAAAACCCCTTAAATCTATCAGGAAACTCTCTTTATTGTGTCCCACACAATGCTGTACTAAATTCTGTCTCCACATTTTAATTAATGTCCTTCTTCCCCAGAGTAATTGTCCTTTGTCCTTCACAACCAAGCTCCAGACCCATCTACAAAGAGAATGGAGGAAAGCCAGGCCAGTCAGCTAAGCCTTGGACAGTCCCCAATATACAAAAAAGGTTCTGTGACACATGGAATGGTGATCTCCTATTAAAATCTTTAACAAAACTTTCTTTTTTAAAGAAACAGCAACTATCACCCCTATTCCTCTCCCTCCCCCTCTCCCTCCCCTAAGCCTTCCCCAATGCTCTTATCATTTAATGTTCTTTCCGTCTTTAAGTAGCCTTGTCTCTGTGTTTATGTTGTCTCCTCACCAGCAGAAGAGAAGCTCATCAGGAGAAGACATTGCCTCATTTTTGCATTTGTGTCCCAAGAAAGTAGCACAGTGCCTTTCACATCTTAAATGCTTAATGTTTATTGAATTTTCATTTATAAAAGCTTTCCTGATTTCTCTGGCCCTATCTTAATTTTTTTCTTCCTTTTCTGAATTTCTCCTACACAATATTCCACACTATACTTTATCTGTTAAATTTCACATGTTAACAGTCTTGTCTTCCGCAAATGAAATGTAAAATTCTTGAAGGTAGCAAGCATGTTATAATTCTTTTGTGCTTCTTCACAACTCTTAAGCATAGTGTTAGTTATAAAGCAAGTACCTAATGAGTGCCTGATTGATAGAAATCTTAAAACTAATAAACCCAAAAAGTTAGTTGAGGTGTCAGTGACTGATTTAGCCCAAGAAAGTAAAAAAGTTGTAAATTAATGATATCCCCTTGTCTTTTTTTCTTATGTAGGCTCAATGAAAGTGGAGAGAAAAAAAAATGTAGCTTCAAGTTTTTCTCTGTTGGCTGTTCAAGGATGTATCATTTTTAAGTCAACCCTTGCTTCTTCCCTCCTTAAACTATAACTGTGATTTGAAATAGCAACTTCAGAACTATGGATTTATATAACATACCTTTTGTTTTCAACAGGGACCTGAGGATGGGGAAGCTTCTTCCCGGACAGCTTAACTATTTCATTACTGGCCTCTTCTGACTTGCTCAGATTTTTAAATTGTGGACTTTCTTCTTCTAAGCTGTCGGGCTCCATTTCTTCAAAAACTTCCTTTATTAGGGACTCTTGGTCTTGGTTCTGTTTCTGAAGATTAGATGGGAATTTTATTTCTTGGATGGAGATTTCTGAGTCAGATTCAAGAGAGTCTTGGAAAATCTGATGTAAATCTTTGTTTAAAGGTGGTTCACTGGATCTGACTTTTAAGTTGGCATGATGGACAGGGGGGTGAATGGAGAATATTGGAACTGGTTTAATGTTATTCATGTTGCAAATGTGTGAAGAGTTGCTGACCCAAAGAGTTGGCCATATATATAAATTTGAAGTTCATAATAGCAGTACCTGCAAAAAAGATAATGTTTATTTTACTTTCTATGTCTACTGAAAATAAATAGCTATGCTGAGCAAAAATTGAAACAAATTACTAAAACAACTGTACTAAATTACCTATAGGCTTTCATATTTTCCTTTTTTTTCTCAAAGGAGATGGGAAGGTCTATCTATACTTGAACATTTGTGTTTTTCCTCTGCACAGAAATACATCTGTATGTGAGGCTAATAAGCAAGTTTATGGAAGGAACCAAATTGCTGTTTGGAGGCACATTCCCATTTTCAGCTTCCAAAGGGTTTGTTATAAATAAGCCAAGACAAAGCCAAATGGTTAATTATGGACAGTACTTTAATTAATTCATTTCAAACAACCTGGACAATTCAAATGAATCATGTTCATTGATATTCATGTATGGAGTACTAGGTCACCATTTGTTAAAGCAGAACAGGTACAAGGTCAATGCTTCAGAGGGGGAAGGAGAAGCAGTATACTTTCAGAGCTGGAACTCTGAATAGGAAGCCTGTTCTATTCCTGGCCTTACCTTGACTGGCTGAGTGATTTGGAGCAAATTACTTATCCTTTTTATGACCAAGTTGTAATATGAGTCTAATATGAGATCCCTTCCTATCCCATAAGTATGACATAAAGATAAGGTAGAGTCCCTCTAGGGATAAAGAAAACTATATTTATTCATTCTGATCTAGGCTTCCTTTTCTCTTTTTCAGAAATCTACCTTTTTGGAATCTCTTTCCTTTGCCCTCCTGGCATCTTTGCAAATTTTCTACAGGTCTGATATAGTCATCTTTACTATTAGCGATTACTAAATGGCTTTTGCTGTCATTCTTTTTAGCTAATCATGACTTTAATCAAATAACCGTAGCTTTAAGTATTTCAGAGGTAGTTCTGAGAGTTAATGTTGACTGCTGTTAATGTTTCCAAGGAACACTATGAACTAACTCCTTAGAGGAAAAGAACTGTCACAAACATAAGAGGCCAAAAGCAATGCTTATCTTATACTGCTAATACTGGTTCTTATCGGCATCTATAATTTACAGAATATAGTTTTGTGGAATCAAAATATCATTAAAATAGATTATATAGCTGGATTCTATAATAATTTTATTTCACTATTAATAAAAATGTAATTGTTGCTATTTTGAAAAAATAAACATAAAATAATAAAAGGTTTCATCTGAAAATGGGAAACATACACTAGCTAATCTTTTGTGGTAAATTTTAATGGCTAAGGTTAGCATATTTGGAGGTCTGAATAATGAGTATTTTACAGCTAAAAGGTTCATTATGTCCTTTTTTCAGTGATATAAGAATTTAGTCCTTTTGATTTATCTGATTATTTTAGAGGTCTTGATATGTAATCTCTGGAAAGAATAAGCAGATGAGAAAAGAAATAAAACTTCAACACTGGAATAAATTACTTTAGTGTTTACAAATGAATATAATTTGGCAAGGTAAAGTGATGAACTACAAAAAGATCTTCAGCAGAGGGTTGCTTTTACAAAAACATAAAGCTATAGAAAACAAACACAAAAATCTTGAATAAATTGAGAATGTTTTAAGAGCAGCTCAGTGGATACAACTCTAGTTAACCTCATTCTGTTTTCACAGAATGGGGAATAGGGGATGGTTAGTGTAAAAACTACCAATAACCAAAGCTAGAGTGCCCTTCTCTTTATGATAAAGGTGGACAACTCTTTTTCTAGTGAACACCTGGAAATAACTTATAGGTTCATAGATACTCAGAGAAGTTTTAACAGTACAATTCTTTTCCATTTCCGGTTAGAGTAAGTATTTATGTGCTAAGTTCACTTAACTGTGTCGTCTTGGGCAAGACTTCATCTTCTGGGGCCTGTTTCCTACTCTGAATGCATCAGAGTGAATTTGCATGGCAAAATTTCTTTCTTCAAATCCCAAATAAAACCCCACCTTCTATAAGAACACTTATGCTAGTAGCCTCTTTCCTCCAATATTACCTCCCTGGTGGTTCTCAATCTGGAGGCAGCAACATGTGAGTTCAAATCCTGCCTCAGTTACTAGCTGTGTGACGGGGCAAGTTATATAACCTCTTTCTCCCTGAGTTTCTCCATGTGTAGAACGAGGATAATAAAAGCATCTACTCCAAGGTTGTTGTGAGGATAAAATGGAGTATTTGTAAAGTTCTTTGACAACTATATATATGCTATTATTTGTATATAGTCGTCTGCATGATTCTCGACTGGCTTCCAGGTTGCTCCATTAACAAGATACTCCATCTCACCTATGGACATTTTCTCTGCCTCTCCTCCATGCCCGGAGCACCCGCCCTCATCCACTCTGCTTACTGACCTCCTTGGTCAGCTGGGACTTCCCCAAGTCCTCTTAATTGCAATGCCTCCCCTCTGTGAACGATTTCCTATTTATCCTACAGACCGCTAGCTTTGTGTTTGTAGGCTGTCTCCCCCGTTAGATGGGAAGCTTCTTGCGGGCAGGGACCCCTTCCATTCTTTTTGTACCCCCAGCAGTGCCGGGCAGTGAGTAGGTGCTTAATGTTTATTGACTGATCGTCACAGGGAGCTCCTCTGGGGCAGGGATGGTCTTTTGCCTGTCCCTGTAACTCGAGCTTGGCACACGCCCGCAGGTGCTTGTGACCCTAAATCAGACGGTCCTGCCTGAGAGCTTGGTACGGTGCCTCGAGCACAGTCGGTGCTTAATAAGTGCTTGTAGACCGACTGGGTAAAACACAAGAGCTCTAGTGGAAGGCCCTAGGTGCTCCCCCTCTCTGGGTCCTCTGCTCCCTCAGGCAAACGGGGGGAGGAGGGGGAGGGGAAGGTGACGGGATGTCGGCCGCGCCCCGCCCCCACATGGCCCTCCAGGTGCCCCGCTGGGATCGGGCCACGTTCCCTCCACGCTCCTGCTCCTGCCCCAGCTCGACCCCCTGCCTTCCCTTCCCTCCGCGCCCCCTTCCCCCCCGCCCACACTCCCCCTCCGCCCCCTCCGCCCCCTCCGCCTGACAGGGCCAGCGCACCGCCAACGGCCGGTCAGTCACCTTCCCGTGCTCCTCCGCGGCTACCACCGAAGCACCCCCACATCCTCCTCCTCCGCCGCCGCAGCCACCGCCCCGCCCTGTAGCGGCGGCAGGAGCACGGCTAACGCTGCTGGCCTCATTCTCAGAGTGATGCCCTCACTCCCCAACTCTACCGCCCGCGCGCTTTGTGGTTGCCCTGGCGCTGCCCTGGAGACCGAAGCACAACAGAGATTCTATCCACCTCCACCCCCACCCCCTCCATCCCAGCTGGGGCGTCTGGACGAAACCATTCACGGCTTCTCTGAAGGGGGCTGAGGGGAGCGAGGGCTTAAGAGAAAGGCGCCGGCACGGCTCCAAAGGACTGCACCAAGACGGAATCGAAAGCGCTCTCATTGCTTAGTCTTTCCTGCTTCAGGGACCTCCAGTGTGGGATAGGGGCCATGGGCCTCCCCGGAGGTCCTCCATGGTAGCTGCCGCTCCCTGGTTCCACTGGGCGCAGAGGGCGGGGGTGGTTTGACTCGACCCGACACCTTTACCCCGGGATGTACTGGTTAATGTTGGATACTCGGCCCCGGGGCGGGGGAGGAAATGCATACACAGCATACTTTTAATTTGCATTAACATTTTTCTCCAATCATTTGGAAAAAAAAAAAAACCCACAAATCAAACCCGGATTTGTAATGCTTGCCCGTTTCCCAGGTGTCAGTGCTCACTTCCAAATAGGTACCAGGTGCCTCTTGCACACCCCATTAATGACCAAGTTGTAATATGAGTTTGGGAGAGGGAATAGAAAGGTCGGACAGAAAATAGCCCGTGAGCGAGAGACTGACCTCATGAAAAGGGGTCCCCTGGACTTGGAGGCAGGAGAGTCCGTCTCAGCCTCTTGACTAGCGGTGTGGCCCTGGACAACATCTCTCCACCTTGGTTATCCCATATGTAAAATGGAGACAGTAAAAGCAGCTACTCCTACTGAACTGTGGGGATCAGGCTTGATAATATAAGGGTGGCACCCCCGTCTCTTCACACTTTCACTCCTAATGACCAGCTGGGTCCCCAGAGAGAAGCTACTGCTGCCACGATCAGTGAGTCAACTGTAAACATGGGTTTACTTAATGTACCAAGCACCGTCCTACGTGCTGGAAATACAAGTGCAATCAATCAAACATGTGCCTACTATGTGCTAGGCACTGTGCTAAGCTTTGGGGATACAAAAAGAGCCAAAAGACATACCTTCAAGGAGCTTGCAATCTAATGGGGGAGACATCATGCAAACATATATACATGTATGTGTATATATACACACACTATGTATACATATAAAGCAAGATATATACAAGATTAATAGGGAAAAAAAGGGAAAGCGCTGGAATTAAGAGAGGCAGACCTCCCATGAAGGTGGGATTTTAGTTGGGATTTAAATAGACAGTCCCTGCCTTCAAGGAGCTCACATCTAGGAATAACCCAGAGAGGGGCTGGGGTTTTATGAACTTTTGAACATAGACTTCCCCTGGTATGCTTCTCATTTGATTATCAGCCAGATTTTGCTACCTTTTTAGAAAGGATATTGGGGGGGGGGGCGGCCAGGTGGCGAAATGTGCCAGCCCCGGAGTCAGGAGGACCCGAGTTTGGTTCCGGCCTCAGACACTTAACACCCACACAAAAAAACTAGCCGTGTAATCTTAGGCAAGTTACTTAACCCCAATTACCCTCCAAAAAGGAAAACAAAAAAAAAAAGGATAGTATTCTCCAAACTAGCTTGGCAGAAGTTGAATATATTTTTTTCTAAAGGGACCAACTTTGGGGGGGGTGCATATTTTAATAGTTAATTTTGGATGAAACTCTTATTTTCAGCTCTTAATAAGCTACTGCTCAGATCTAGAGAACATCTGGTAAGTAGCATTTTCTCCATAAATGTCCATATGGCATCCCCCCCATACACCCCTAGAATTAGACTTTCATGTTCATTTGGGTAGGTTCTAAGATATTTGGGCTTTGGGGGATATAGGATGCTTTTACTGCTTTATTTTTCTGTTCCCTCAAGTTTGGAGAAGAGCAAAGAGAGGGAGGAAAAACCAACACACATCAACAGGTCTACTGCAGTAATGACCACAGATGACAAATTTGCACATGAATGCATTTCAGGAAGGGAGAGGGCTCCTCCTCTTAGAAGGTGCAGCATTGTAAAAAATAGAATTACATTTCATCTAGATCAAAACGCCATTATAAATATAGCAAATTACTATGACTCCAACCAGGAGATGTAATAGGAGATTATGTTGTTGGCTTAAATTAGTGCACCCATTAGTGAACAGCGGTTCAAACCATCTTCTTCATCTGGTACTTAGTTGTATGTAGACTAAACATGATGCATGCTCAGTATGTTGGGTCATATAATTATCTTTCTTGATACTCTAGTGTGATAGTGAACCGTATAGTTAGTGCCTAGAGCCTCATGACTTTAGCATATTTTGCTTTAGATAATTTGGGGGAAAACAAAAAGTAAAAAAATAAACATGGCTTTGATTTATTTCAGAGGAGAGAAAATTGAGGGATCATTTGTTTTATCATATTTACATCTATGGAGAATTATTAGTTGAAGATTGCTCATTAGTTCACAAGTTCCATATTCTCTGAGTAAGAGAAAATTTTAATTCACTGTCAAGAATTTTAGCTAAGTATAACAGAGAATTTTATGACTGAAGGTGGCTAAGTAATAGAATAGATTATTGAGAAAACATGAAATCTTCCCTAGAAAACTAAGAATAGAACAGATATTTATGTGAAATTATTTAGATACTGATTCAGGGCAATAGAGAAAATAGCCCCTCAAAATTTTATTTTGCCATGTTAGTCTCTGGTCCCTTATTAAAGTGAAGCTGGCCGCACAATTTTCTTTTAGAGATTTTGGGTTGCCCTACAGAAAAATCACGTCCAAGGATGCTGTCCATGGTACTGCACAATGTACTATGCAGGGGAAAAAAACCAATCATGATATTTTCTGCATTAGATAAGGGCAGAATTGCAAATGAGGAACAACCATATGAAAGATTGTTCCAAATCACTTATAATACAAATCAAAGTATCTTGGAGTTTTCACCCAAGTTGGCAAAGGAAACAAAAGATGAGAATAGTCAATATGGAGGGGTTGAGTGAAGGCAGGCATGTTAAAAAACCATTCTTGGAGCCATAATTTGGTCCAACAATTCTGGAATTAGTCTAATAAGTTCAGAATTATGTTTTTTAAGTGACTAAAATGTCTCTTTGACTCAGAGATCCCACTTCTATACATATACCTCAAGAAGGACCAGAAAAAGACAGAAAGTTCTCAAATATACTAAACATTTATGGTGATTTTTTTTGTGTTAGGGAAGAACTGGAAACAAAGTATCTGCTCATCCATTGGGGAATGACTGGCTAAAAATTATGATATATGGATGACATGAAACATTTTTGTGCTTTTAGAAACAATGAATATAAAAGACTCAGAAAAGATGGGAAGACTTGTATGAAGTGATGCAGAATAAATTAAGCAAAGCCAAGGGAAAAAAATGAATCCTAAAGTAACATATATGAAAAGGACAAAAAATGATATTGAACTTTGTATTGTTTTTCTGGTTTTTTTGTTTTTGCTTTTTGGAGGGCAATTGAAGTTAAGTGACTTGCCCAAAGTCACACAGCTAGTAAGTGTGTCAAGTGTGTGAAGGCAGATTTGAACTCAGGTCCTTCTGACTCCCAGGCCGGTGCTCTATTCACTGCAACACCTAGCTGTCCCCTTTGTATTATTTTAATGACCAACTTGACCTAGGAAAAGAAAAATGCACCTCCATTCTTTCTTTTCTAAGGGGCAGTACTATGGGTGTGGATTATCACATATTCTATCAAATATAGTTGGTATGTTGATTTTTTGCTACTTATTTTTTCTCTTCTTAAAAAAATCACTGTTACAAAGGATGTCTCCTTGGATAGAGGAGGGTGGAAAGATATATTGGGAAATGTAAAAAAAGATATAATATTTAAAAAATAACACCATAAGGTTAATGTTGCCAGATTGTTTTGAATCCCTGAAATGTGAGGATTCAGATTGCTCTGGGCTTTTCAACTTGGTGAAAGAAAACTCACTATTATACACAGGTAGGATGTTCATTGGACATTAAATGGCAGCCACGTCTGAGGAGAAAGTGGTTCTTCACTATGTACTGCTTTTGGAATATCAAATGACTTGAGAGAGCTATCTCACATAAATGTGTAAGCTACAACAAAAAGTAAGCTTGATCTTGCTTAAAACTTTCATGGAAATCCAGCTGGTAGCCAAAGCTAACCCTTTGAAAGACCACCAGGTTCCTTAAATGAAAAAAAGTTTTATTTTAGATTCAGTTTACTCAGCTCTACACAATCAGAAAGCTGTCATATTGGACATATGGCATTACATAAATGGCAGAATTTGATTAATCTTAAATAAGTACTGATAAAAAGAAGAGAGTAAAGCACAGAGTAGATAGTATAATTTGAAGCAAAATCATTAAAAATCAACTCATATTCTCTTTATTAATCATGAATTGATATGAATTGAAATGGTAATTTTTAAGTGTAAGGCTGAAATGAAAATCACCTCATTTTATTTAGTTGACACATTTATTAAGTGAAATCACATCTTGATGATTTGTTGGTCATGGACAAGGCAAAGTCCCTTCCTAGGAAACCTGGTTGGATTGAGTGTCTTGATTTCATTCTCTAGGGCCACTATAAAACCATCAGCTTTGTTGGAAATGTGTATTAGAGAGAGTGAAGAGATTGAAGAGAGTGGTTCCAGTCAATCCCCTGAGGAGGAATTATAGGTAGGGGTAGGGGAGTGGGGAGAGAACACCTCAGCTTTAGCCTCAGTTGTCTTTCTCCCTGCTAGGCTCTATAAAGTTCTCATTAACTTTGGAGGACCAGAGGATTGGGAAATTCTTATCAGCATCCTAGTCCAAGTAGTGCTTTGGAAAAGTTGATGCAGTATTTTCATTTGGAACTGAGGACAAACTAGAAATCCTGAGGAAGTGCAACCTCAGATTTCTACAAAGAGCCCAGAAGAAAAGCAATACCATATCTATAGGGAATGATTTGAGAACTCCAGAGAAAAAACTCTTCCAAGAGTTATGAGTTACCTCTCTTTCCACATGTCCTCTCTAAGTTTGAGCCCACTTTACCCTGGATTTTGTGTTTGCTTATTGAAGAGGATGTCACAGACTTTTAGAGGGATGCTTTGTACCATCTGTTCTTACTATACTAAGCCCCACTCTAAAAGTCAATTAAGATTGGCTATCTAGGGACAGCTAGGTGGCACAGTGAATATAGCATTGGCCTTGGAGTCAGGAGGACCTGGGTTCAAATCAGGCCTCAGACACTTAATGCCTTGGGCAAGTCACTTAACCCCAATTGCCCTGCCTTACCCCTTCCAAAAAAAGCAAGATTGTCTGTCTAATTAATATCAACTGAAAATCATGGGGAAAAACACAATGGTGGAGGCTCATGATCTCTAGCATTAGAAAAATAACTGCCCCCTCTAACTCTTCAGGGATTCCCATAGACTCTTGTATGATTGTCCTTCATTCTCAAAGGGGACCATGACATCAGGGAGATAATGGCATGGCTTGCAATTGACTTTAATTTGAGGGAGGGAGCGTTGTGCAAAATTACCAGCCTCACTTTCTCCTCCAGAGCCATCTGGGTTCAGTAGCCAGATATAGATTAGGATGACTGATGATGGCCCTGGATGCAGTGGGAGACCTTGGCCCTTTTAAGCTAAGGTCTTTTCAAGTTCTCACTTTGAGGCAATGCCCATTCAATGAATAGAACTCTTTAAGAAGTGATTCAAGGGATGGCCCCTTTAACTTAAAAAAAATCAAATTTGGAGGGGAAGACCCTCAGGGTTGCTGGCCAAAAGAGAAACAGTTACTATTTATATAATTTAAAAGGGCCAAGGTCTCCCACTGCATCCCACTGCCCATAGACTCTAAGGGGAATAGGAAATAGCCTTGCTCTGAGGATCCAGCCTGGCAATACAATAGGGATGGAGGGAGTAAGTCCAGAGAATGTGTTACATTCACACAACAATGAATAAAGTGAACACACTTTTATTTTTGTAAAGGTGTTCAGGGAATTTATGATTAAAAACTGTGAAACTGTGTACACCAGAGCAGCATCTATTTATCAAAGGCCCATCTTCACTGTCCCATATCCAGGGGAGAAGAGGATGGTATCCAAGTACATGTTGTCCAGGAGCCCCAGGTATTGATATGTACACCTTCCACATGAAATTTGATCACTTTTCAGAGTCTATCTTTAAGCATGACCTTCTTGGAGAGTGGAGATTTTATAAACTCATCCTGTGTTTCTTTTATCTTGAGACCATTTTGGAATTTGGAATTTCCCCTTTTTACTTTTCCATCTGGCCCAAATCATATAGTTTATAATTCCACTCTCCATATGGGAAGATGTCTACTTTAATTGTTGTCCAAACCCAAGCAAGATGATTTTAGAAAAACCTGGAAAGACTTACATGAACTGATATATAGTGAAGTGAACATTGTTCAATAAAGAATTGTGAGTGACTTATTCTCAGAAATATAATGATCCAAGACAATACCAAAGTGCTAATCATGAAGCATACTATCTATCTCCAGAGAAAGAACTGATATTGTTTGAATACAGACAGAAGCATGCTATTTTCACTTTCACTTTGACTCTTCTTGTACAAGATGACTAATGTGGAAATGTTTTCCATAATTGCACATGTATAACTTATGTCTACTTGTTTACCATTGCAAGGAAGGGTGAGGGGAGGGAGGTAGGCAGGGATAGAATTTGGAACTCAAAATTTTAAATAAAAATGTTAAAGAATTGAAAAAAATTAAAAGAATTTCCCAACAAAAAAAAGTTGTCCAAAACTGTAATCTGAAAAATTGTTCTATTCGCCCAAGTCAGCTGGTCACCTTAACCTTGATCCACAAGCCTCAGCAGAATCCTCTTGCTCTGAAGTAGTGTTTGGCATAGAAGGAGGTAAACAAAACCCCCATTTATATCCATAGTTTGCTGCTCTGACTCCAGTCATATCATCTTAATGGGACATTGCTTGCACTGCACTGTTTGAAGACAGTAGTATTAATGTCCTGTACAGTCTGTTCCAATGAGGTCAAAATGAGCTCTTTGGTTCCTTGGATAAGCTATTGCTCATTTTCTTTTTAAAGTCAGTTATGATACCCTGAGTTACCCTGCTGTGTTATTTTTAACATCTTATCAAGAATTATGCAATAGTTTCTGGTAGATGATTCTGTTGTTGCTTCAGTGTAGAATCCTGTATATTTTCCATTGGGTTCTTGGATTTTCTTCCCATATATGATGTTATAATATATTTCATACCACACTTGTGACCGAAACCTGGAAGAAACAATACCTGGTGAAAATTTGTTTTAGTTTAAAACAAAATCCTCCCTCCAAGTCTACATCCTCTAAATGACAATAAGATATAAATAAAAATTTCTATTATCTGTAGTTTTTTTAATCTATATTTGGGGGGCAACAAATACCTCCTTGCTCATTTATATACTTGCAAGAGGACCCATGGTAAATGATTGATATTTGCAGGTTATGTTAATGGATTTAAAGATTAAAATTAAAATTTACTGGTAGAAATGAGTCAACTGAGTATACCATGATTCACCTGATTATTTTAATTCAGAGGTTTTTAACCTTTTTTGTATCATAGACCCCTTTAGCATTCTGATGAAGCTGATGGATCTCTTCTCATAATAATGTTTCAAAACGCATAAAACAAAATGCATAAGATTACAAAGGAAACTAATTATACTGTAATACTATTATCAATATATATTTTTTAAAAGTTGACATACCCTAGGTTGAGAACTCCAGTTTTTGTTGTTTTGCATACATAATATGCCATATTAATAAGCATGTCACAAACCCTAAAATGGGTTGTGGGCATTTTCTCCTGCCTCTCAGGTTTTCATCTATTCAACTCATTCATGCCTTCAAGTACACTCATTCTTTGATATTGTTTCTCACTGCATTAGGCCAGACAAAAATAGGCATCTATCACCTACAAGCCAAAATTCCCAGGAGAACCTCATTCAAATGCAATAGAAAAGAGAACCAGACTTTACTGCATTTCTTTTAGGCATTGATAGCTACAAACTAATTTATCATTGAAATAAAGTAGGTTTTAGTTAGTGAGATGAGAGAATTATAGTATATCAGAGTAGGAAAAGGGCCTATGAGATCACTTACAGATGAGGATACTTAAGGTCCAGGTAAGTGAGCTAATGACAGAGTCAAAAGGTGAACCCAGGTGTTCTAAATTTTCCCTTCAGCATTCTTTCACCTATATCATGCTTCCTGTCTTTACACCAAAGATTTTGTGTTTTTTGGCTACCAATTTTTTTTACCAGAAAAAGAAAGGGAATAATAGTAATAGCAGGATTATTTGCATAATTCACTTCCAGGAAAGAAGTGTTCAAGAAATTTTCTATGTAATTATTTATTAGAATCTTTAATATTAAGAAATATTAAGATTATAGAATCACCCACTGAACTGCATTTTCCATCATGCATTTCTCTATGTTTTAGAGATACCTGGATTATGATATGATCAATAGGATAGGCTATAATAGGTTACAATAGGATAGGTTGCAGTAAGATTTAGAGCTAGAAAGTGCCTTAGAGGTCATCTAGTCCACAGTCCTCATTTTACAAGTGAGGAAACTGAGGAACTGAGACCCAGCAAGGCTGTGTCTTACAGGTACTAACAGAGATGGGATTTGAAACCAGGACAGTCAGTCAGCTAGCATTTATTTATTAAACATTTACTATGCTAAGTGCTTATTATACATTTCCTGTGCTACAAAGAAAGGCAAGAACAATTCCTATCCTCAATGTGCAAATACTGTAATGGAACAGACAACATGCAAACAACTATGTACATAGATGGTATGTACAGAATAAATTGGAGATAATCTTAGAAGGAAGGAATTGGCATTAAAGGAAATCGAGAGACTTTTTTTCAGAAAGCAGGATTTTAGCTGAGACTTGAAGGAAGCCAGAGATGAAGAGAGAAAGAATTCCAGGTGCGGAAGGCAGCAATTGAAAAGCTAGAGTCAGCAGATGGAGTGTCTTGTTTGAGAAACAGCAAGGAGGAAGACTATATGGAGGAGAAATAAGGTATAAGTAGACTTGGAGTCAGGTTATGGAGGCCTTTAAAGGTCAAAGTCAAGGCCCTCTGATTCTAGATCCAGAACTCTTTACATTGTATCCTACAGGGAGCCTCCCTTTTTAGACACTTCATGGTAATTTCTTTATAATATATTGCACAAGTTCAATGAATTAAAAGAGATTAGAGAAATTTCCATGTAAATTCCATCTTGTGTGAAAAGCTCTTTCTCCAAACATCATTTTTGTGAATTTTACTGCTATATATCTAAAGTGGGCCTCATACAATGAATATCACTAAGGCTTGTTAGTATGGGGCTTGTGACGAGAATATGACTCTGTAAGGGCATATTTTCTTCAAAAGGAATAACCCTAAATTGTAGTAGGAGAGGGCAGTGAAATAGCAATAACTATTAAGAAGATATTAAAAATTAAGAAACCTATTGTTCAACTCTTTTATGGTCCCTTAGAATGAACTTACTTCGGCCATTCCTCTCCTGAGATGATGTGTCATCATTATTTGACCTAGATCTATAACTTTCCAGTGTCAATTCTGAAATGTCATTTTCTGTAATATAAAAAAAAGTTAATTAGTATTTCCTAGGGATTACATAGATGTGTGCTTTGAGTTAGAATTTCCCACTAGAGTATATAGTTGTACAAAAGATGCATTACTTCCCTTATTTCATCACATAACTATATGGAATAAGTACATCCAACCAATGTGTTAGCATAAATAATAGGTCACATTTACATACTCTTTTAAGGTTCATCAAATGCTTTCTTCAACATTGCTATAAGATAGTGAGTTATTTTTCCTATTTTACTGAGGAGGAAATTAAGACCCAGAGAGGGTCATGGGATCAGAGATGTAGAGCTGAAAAGCCATAGAGGCCATCTAGTCCAACATGTTTATTTTAGGGATGAAAGGGAGGCCCAGGGCACGTAAGTAATTTATTCAAAGTCACACAGATAGTAAGAGGCAAAGGTAGAATTTGAACCCAGGTCCTCAAATTGTAAAGGGCTTTTCACAGTCACACAGCTAAACTGAAGCTGAGTTCCAAGTTAAATAATTTTTCCATTACACTACACCATCCTGCCTTTCTGATCTTATTTCCTCATCTGTAACATGGGAACCTAATATTTGCAGTGCCTACCACCCAGGTTTTGAGAAAATCACATTGTAAATGTAACACTCAGCTGAAAACCTATTTGCATATGACTCTTCCCATTGGTGGAAATTGATTACTCAATGCTGTACACCAACATGAGGGGAGGAGTTGGTACATACAAATAGGAGCTATTTTCTGAGTGTCCACTATGAGTCCAGCACTGTGATAAGAGTGCTAACAGTGGACAAGGAACAACTGGATAGCAGACTCAAATATTGTTCAGAAAATACACATTATGGTGGTTCCTGGCCAGCTTGGAGAGTGGAAAATTGAAAAGAGGCATTTTACTAGCAAAGATAATATTTTCTTCATTTGTACAAGTACAATGGAGAAAACAAGTGACTGACTGGGGTATTCTACAGCATTGTTTATAAAATATGATGCCAGGATCATTGAAATGCTCAGAGAGCTAGACCTTTGAGTATTAATCTAGGTGAAGCAGTAGGAACAGGATCATACTCGTGTCAGTAAAACAGGTTAGGGATAATCAGGCCCTCTTATAACAGCACTTTTATTGTTGTAAACAATACAAAAAAGCAACTCCAAAGGACCGAAACTGCTAATCACAGTGCCTCCAGCATACTACATTTGGGCAGATGCTATCAATGCTGGTTAGAAATCATCCTTATCGGGGTGGCCAGGTAGCACAGCAAGTAAGAGCACCAGCCCCAGTGTCGGGATGACCTGGGGATTGAATCTGGGCTCAGATACTTAGCACCACACTCAGAAATAACTGGCCGTGTAAACTTGAGCAAGTTACTTAACCCCAATTGCTATATAAAAAAATAAATTTAGAAAAATCATCCTTATCCCCAAGTCCATTTTTTGTTTATTCATTTTTCAGTTGTATCTTTGTATTCTTCGAAAACCCATTTTAGGTTTGCTTTTTCCTTCTCCAAACCAGTAGAAATGCAGAGACTACCTTCGTATTTATTCCAAGTCCAATACTCTATCCACTGCACCACCTAGCTGCTCATAAGTCCATTTTTAGCCTACCTAATAACTCACAATATAAAAAGATCTTCAGTTCTTCGTAGTAAAAACATATAGCTTTGATAAAGAAATTATTTGTTTGTGAAGCATGGATGAATATTCAGTTCAAATCCTTTCTAGTTCCTTGAGAAAGATAATAAAAGGGACAGACTGGATTTTGATGTGAAATCTGATCCTTAGGAGTGCAACAAGGATAGCCACTCACTAGTTAAGTGTCTAGGAGCACATTTCTTCATTTCTTTGATTGTCATTTTCCTCAACTGCAAAATGTAATAATATTTAGTCTGTTTACCTCACAGTGCTGTTGTGAGGAGAGTGTGCAACATAAATAGGAGCTATTATTTTCATAGCCAGCCCATTTTATCAGCCACCAAAGTGGTCATCTTCGGACCTGGTAAGGTAGCTTTCTTATCTTGCTATAAATTCCCTGAATGACTGTGGCCTCCTGTAGCATTGCAGCCTATAACCAAAACCAGTAGAAATGCAGAGACTACCTTCATATTGTTAAATATATATTTATGTATATATACACATATATATATATACACACATACATATATACAAACATACAGCTGAGAAATTTAGAGAATTCAGTGAGAACAATCAGTTACCAGGATTGTGTGATCCCTATGGATAGTGTCCTAAAAATCTTAGTGCAGTTTTAAGCTTCAATGGCTTACAACTTCACCAAGACTTCCCGAATACTTTATAGGCAAACAACTAACAAAATGAAATATTTACCTTTCCTTCCAGTTGTTTTGACACAATGGGCATAATATAAATGCAGCTATACTGTTTTGAAACTTACCTTTCTTCCATATCACATGTGCTTTCCGTAGCTTCATTATAAAGAGTTGTACTATAATGAAGAGGACCAGAATGAGGAAGGACACAAGAGTGAGCAACAGAATTCCATGTTTCTTCTTTGTGAGTTCTACAGAGCTTGGATTTACTTCTGTAAGAAAAAGTAGAGCAGTTTAGATGCTTCACATCATGTGAATCTTATATCTGACACTTAACTAGCCGTATGACCATGGGCAAATCACTTAGTGTCCCTGAACCTCAGTTTCCTCATCTATAAAATGGTAATTATGGTACTTGTAGTTCCGACCTCACAAGGTTGTTGTAAGGCTCAAATGTGATGATACATGTAAAACACTATTTGCAAGGTGTCCCAAGTCTTAGTGCAAATGTGAGATTTAATAGTATTATTATTATTACTTATTAAGTATTTTACACACACCACCATATTGTTATTTATTAATGTGTGGACAACATGAGGATATGAAGAACAGAGACTATGTCTTATGCCTCAAATTTCAATAGTTTAAAACTATTTTACCAGGACTTTGGGGACACCGTGTATTACTGTTAGCTTTTCTCCCCCTCAGAATTCTTGAACCACTGAGTGTCTTTTTTTAACATGGAATATAACTGATTAGGGAACTTGGAAAAAAAGATTCAAGGGAGAACCTCAAGGGAGGGCATGATATTGTTTTGTATACACACACACACGTATGCATGCATGCATGCACACACACAGCTGAAAAGATGAGAACATTTTTTTCTCAATATCATCATCATCATTATCTAAACCAAACACACACTTACTACACATAAGGCTTGGAGGTAGGTCCTGGAGAAATGATGAGGCATAAGACATTGTTTCCATTCTCTAGGACCTCACAATTACACAAACATTAACAGATAAATAACAGTATAAGGTGACGAATGCTAAATACCAAATAAGTAACAATAATAATATGAATAGCTCCCAGATCTATCTGTGATAGGATGGGGACAGCTGACACTTGCAGTCCCCGTAAAAGGGGAGACAAGTGGAGTCAAAGCTGAATCATGAAGGACCTCTCTGACATATGACCATTGGACATACTGAGCATATGACTCTACAGCACCTTCAGACTGTCTTGGAAACTTGGGCGATTAGGTTTGTTCTGCTTGGCCCTAGAAGGCACAACTAGGACTAATGGGGGAAGCTGCAAAGAGGTAGAGCTTGGCTCATTGTTTCCCAACAATTAGAGCCACCCCAAAGTGGAATAGGCTGCTTTGGGATATAGTGGTTTCCCCTGACTAGAGGTCTTTCAGAAAGAAAATATCCCCTTATTGGTGATGCTTTAGAGGGAATTCTTATGTCACTTTAGGTTGAACTAGAGGGTCTCTGAGGTCCCCTATGACTGAAAGTCTAGGATTAAATTTCTATGAGTTCAGAGAAGAGATGATCACTGAAATCTGAGGCAGTTGGGGAAGGGTTCTTGGGATTTGAACAGGTTCTAAAAGGAAGGGTAGGATATAGAGTGGAGAGGAGGTTTGAGGGCATTGTAAATAGGGGGAATGATGTAAACAAATGCATGGAAGTTGTGCATCTAATGGTGTGCTAGAGGAATAATGATCTCTCTCTCTCTCTCTTCCCCCCCTCCTTTCCTCCCCCCTCTCAAAGGAGAGCAGCTAATAATTCTTGACTTGCCTTAGTGACAATGTTATTCTTCAAAAAGTGAAGAAACCAATGAAGGGAACTTTTGTTCCAGATCTGACTGTCATCAATAAGGAATAACTTTTTGCTAGGGTAGAACTGATAGAAACCTTAGAGGGAAGTGACCACTCCAGCTTAGAATTTGTGATGAAGGAGAGAAAAGCCATACATAATTTGATGAACTCTCTAGATTTAGGGAGAATAAGTTTTAAAGGGTTCAGAGAAAAGTGCTAGAAGAAGCCTAGGAGGGATGGGAAGCAGCTCTCAAGAATGATAATCTGAAGACACAAAGAGAAACAGTACTGACATGGAGGAGTTGTCAGAAGAGAATATTGTGAATACACAGGGAATGCATTGACAAACATGTTTTTAGAAGGTACATACTAAAAATATATTCAAAAGCAGGTAATGGAGGATGAAATAAAATCTATAGTCTACATAAATAGTGCCAAGAGTTCTAAAGCTCAGAGTAAACTGAAGTTGGGCAAGGCAACAACAAAAGGGTTCTTTGAGACCTTTTGAGACCCTTAGGCCTTTCTAAGTTCCATAAGACTTACTCATTTCAGGCTAACAGCTCTGGACCTGAAGATATCACTGAATAATGATTCAGAAATTCATCAAGAACCTACAAGAAGTGAATTATTCTAATTCAGAAATGCCAAAGCACAAAACACAAAAACAAAAAAAACCAGCGAGAAGCCCAGGAGCAATAGGAAAGGGGGCCAGTTGCAAAGCTGGGCAAACCTGCAGCCTCCTACCATGACAAGAGAAACCAATTAGAGGTACATGTAGTCTTCAGGGTTCTGTGACTGGAAGCAGCAAAAGCCAAGCTTTGCACCCTCAACCTTTATGACAAAAGAAAGAAAAAAAGAGAGGAAGAAAGAAAGAAAGAAGCCTCTGGGTGGTCAGAAAGTGCCAAGATGGGAACCTTGGAGAGCAGCAGCAACTGGAGCAATAGCATTTCACCCAGAGGCTTCTTTGCCTAAGGTCACGTGGCTAGTTTTTTTGTGTTAAGTGTTTGAGGTCATATTTGAACTCAGGTCCTCCTGACTCCAGGGCCGGTGCTCTATTCACTGAGCCACCTAGCCACCCCAGAACAAAAATAATTTCAAGAGGAAAGGCAGACAAGCAGGAAAAATATTGAAAGTAACATGTAGAATTAATGACATACATTTTTTAAAAAGCAAGTGTGAAATAGGTATTCATGGTTTCATATAGAATCTTTTTGTGTTCTGTTCTTTCCCTTAAAAATTCTCTTTTTGGTGTTTGAATTGTGAATAAAAAAATTAAAAGGAAAAAGTGATCGTTGGTATCTAATATTGCCCAAAGGTCAAGGCCATTGAGAACTGGGAAAAAAAGAAATCATTGAAATTGGTGATTAGGAGGTTAAAATGTCAAGTGCCTATTCATAGTAGGATAAGTGAACTTACCAGGGGAGAAGTCAGATTTCTGACTAGTTTGTTCATGTCTGGTTGTGTTCATTTCCACAGAACTGAACTCTTCTATTACTATTAAGTAGAAAAGAAGGTATATTAGCTTCATATTTTTTTATTCCAGAGTAGTTTGGAGAGTTAATAGCAATGAGAACAACTTATATTTCTATAATACCTTAGGATAGGCACTGGTCTTGTGATTTTCATTGGCACAGAGAACTCTCAGATGAGGCAACTCCCTTTCCCAATGCAGGTCAATGCCTTCTCTGCTACTTACAGTCTTTGAATAAATAAAAGATACCTTTTTGGTGTCATGGACACCTTTGGAAGTCTGATAAAGCCTATGGCACCCTTCTCAGAATAATGCTTTAAAATACATAGCATTACAAAAGAAATCATCTATATTGAAATACAAAAGTCAAAACATTAAAAAAAAAGTTCCTGGGCCACAGATTAAGAACTCCTGTAAGAGTTGCTTAAGAACCCTGAAAAGTTAAGTGATTTATTCAGAGTCACACAGTCAGTATGTTTCAGAAGCAGTACTTAAACCCAGTTTCAAGGCCAGCTCTATGTCCACTACTGCACACAACCTCATAATTATTAAGGATTTTAAGAAATAAATTTCTCACAACAGAGGTAGGTAATTTTTTTGAGGGGGTGGAGGAGGGTCTCAGTTTATGTCTCCATTGATGTAAGGAACTCCTAGAAAGGAAATTTCCTCTCCTAAAAAGTCATCAACTATCAGCAACTGTTTGTCACTTACAGTTTTAGAGAGTTGTCTAGGGCACTGAGAGGTTTAGTGACCTATCCGTGGTCTCATAACCAGTATGCATTAAAGGTTTGAATTCAGGTTTTACTAACTCAGGTCTTGGCCCTCACTCTTCTATTTACATAAATATTCCTACCCCCAGAGGTTAACTCCCAGTAGTCACACAGATCATTTGTCTCTGAGTCAGGATTTGAACCCAACCCTCCTTAATCAAAATCCAATTCTCTTTCCACTAAATTATGCTTAAATGAAATAAATGACATCTCTAAAACTACCTTGATGTCCTTTCACTATAAGGACTCTTGTCCATTTTTGATAGTCAAAATATTTCGGAAGAAATATGCAAACTAACCTTGACTTCCTAAATCAGGGATAGCTAAGGTAGGAATTTTTTTAAGCTTGTAGCTGTGTAAATGGTATAGGAGACAAAAATAGGACAGTGAGGCAATAACCTCTTCTGTTCTGTGAACAAGGAATAGAGGATTTGTAATACCTAGAGGTATGAAGCATATATATGTAATAATGTGCTGAAATATAAGTTAATTTACCTTTCAGCCCTAATATTTGCTTATACATCAGTACAGACTTTCCTGAATTAGCTAGATAAAAGTGACATTTTAAAATCAAGCAGCTCCCCCCTCTGAATAAATATGATCTCTTTGTGTAAGAATATCATCTTTAACACCATCTAGACCTACAGTTTGTTCAGCCCATCCAGTGCAGGGATTTCAGACTGTTGCACAGTGCCACTGTGTGGTTTTCCAGGGGAAGTAAGAAAACTGTGTCAAAAATGTAACTAGTCATGATGAGAATTCATCATGGAAGAATTATAGAATAATAGAAGGAAGAGAAGAAGAAAAGGAAGGAAGGAAGGAAAGAAGGAAGGAAGGAAGGAAGGAAGGAAGGAAGGAAGGAAGGAAGGAAGGAAGGAAGGAAGGAAGGAAGGAAGGAAGGAAGGAAGGAAGGAAGGAAGGAGAATAATTTAAAATCTATAACAATGTAGGTAAACCTAGATAGAATGGCACCACACATGGTGTAGCTTAGTAAATAGAGGATCCTGCCTGAAAAGCAGTACAGATCTGGCTATGTAAATGAGATTTTGAATGCTGAATACATTTGGCTTTCATATCTTATCAAATTTTGCATGTCTTTAAGTAATAAAAGGGAGAATTGAACTGACAAGGAATTGCAGTATCCCAGAGTCTCTTGTGCTAGGAGTGCATAATGAAAGTATAGATATATTCCAGAACATTCCAGTTCTAGAACCGTATGTGGTAGGTATTGGGATTTTTCAATCAAAATAAAAAAGTTTAAACATCAGAAAGACACAAAAAATAGAGTTGAAGCAGGCTTCTCAGGAATAAAACCTGTCTTTTTAAAGTCTGCCAGCTTAAGGACTTACCAGGTTCAGTGGGAGATTGAGAGGACTGAAAGGATAATGTGCTATGCTCCATACTATCTGAATCTGAATCTGGACCTGTTAGAATTAAGTGGGAAAAAAACACAATTTAAAAAATACAGAGACTGACTTTTCAAATATTGTATCTGGAAGAAATTCCAGAATGAGTCTGATTCACCTTTTTATTTTACCAAAGCCCTAGAACTACATGCTTTAAGGGTCTTTGCACCAGTTTTTGTCTCTTCCCATTAGATTATAAGATTCTTGAGGGCAGGGACTATCCTTTTTCTCTTTGTACCCCCAGGACTTAACACAGTGTCTGGCACATATAGACATTAAATAATTGTTCACAGAATTTGGAACTCAAAGCTTTAAAAACAAATGTTGAAAGTTGTTTTTACATATAACTGGGGAAAATTTTAAAAATAAAATAAACAAAAAAAGAAGAAAAAATGTTGAGCGATTGAGTTTTTTTTTTTATTCTGCATCCTGTTTTTTGCCTATCTGTTGACCAGCTGGGCAATCTAGATGACCATGCGCGGTACCTTCAAATACTGACATACTTGGCTACAGTCATAAGGTAAAGTATGGATTTAGGATTGCCCTTGCTCAAGAGGCAGAATAATATAGTGGCTAGACAGCTGACCTTGGAGCTAGAAAGTTCCACCTACAACCCATTCTAGCTGTATGACTGTGGGCAAGTCATTTAACCTTTCAATGCCCCAGGCAACTCCCTAAAATTATAAGTTTCAAAGAAATTCCAGACCTGAGACCTTTCTATTCCAATGAAATCATAGATGTAGGCAACAGACAAATTACATGTGGTGTGTGTATGTATATACCGTGTTTCCCCGATAATAAGACACTGTCTTATTAATTTTTTTGGAAAGAAAAACACCAGAGGGCTTATTTTCAGGGGAGGGCTTATGTTTTCCTGCCTCAGCTCTCCTCCGCGGCACTGCTCTCAATGGCGCCAGCAAGCAAATCACTGGGGAAGAACAGGATGACGCGCTCACTGCTGCAGCTCGGAGCGCGGCGTGTGTTTCACGGGGGGG
>NW_027187348.1:4723021-4785763 GCF_028583685.1 Petaurus breviceps papuanus | reverse complement strand
GTGCATACAGAGGGTACCGTAATGTAGCGTGTAGCGCAGGGGATCACCTTCACTACAGTAGCAATCTCAATAGGGCTTATTTTTTGGGGAGGGCTTATTTTAGAGGAACCTTACACAGTAAGGGGAGGGCTTATGTTCGGGATAGGTCTTATTATCGGGGAAACATGGTATGTATATATAAATATACAAATATGCAAATCATACACACATTATGTATAACACATCTAGATTTATGTGAATATATTTCTTAAATTTATAAGTGACTATTCTGAAATAGTAAGGACCTAAATAGATTACATTTAATATTTCATATAATATGATATTGCAAATAATATAATATAATGCATACAATATTATAGGGATAGTGAGTAGACATGTGATTTCATTGGTAGAGAGAACTCCCAGGAAAGCAGGAACTCCCAGAAGAGAAGCTCCCTTTACTAATGTAGGTCAGTGTCATTTCTTCACCCATTCTCTTAAGAGAGTTGTCTGAAAGGTTAAGTAAGTGACTTCTCTAGTATCATATAGCCAGGATGTATCAGAGACAAGATTTGAACCCAGGCCTTAGTGTCTTCAAGGCCATCTCTCTATTCTCTCTGTGACTCTCCTCTCTCAGGTGCATAATACTGCATTAAAATCTTTCTTTCTCTTAAGCCTAAGTTCCTTTTTAAAAGAAGCCATATAGAAAACATTGCTTAACCTCTTAAGTCTTCCAGATTGTCATAAATTATTCTTAATTTACAGGGTTGGCTTGGTTCCTTCTGGCCACCTTCATTTTCAATATGGGTCACAACTAAATTATTTATATCCCATATAGTCAACACTCATTCATCTAATATTAGGCAAACATTTACTACCCATAGAGTGTTTTGATAGGCATTGGACGAGATATAAAGTTTGGATTAGATGCTATCCCTGACCCTGTAGGGGTTATAGTCTAGTAGATACTAATGTAATTTACAAGAAGTCAAGGTGGTTTGGGTACTCAAGTCAGGTAAGGAGTTATTTTAAAGATACTCCCCAGTCCTTTTCACTTACTCAACCTGAAAAAGCTATGCTACATACTACTTTCTCCAGTAAGAAAGGCTGAATGTTCTTTACTCTCTTTCCTCAGACCTATCCTTACTTCAAGGTATGGCAGCTCCCTCTGTTCATGTTTTCTGCCTTGATAAGGTATAATAATTTCATTGAATTGAATTCATTCAATTGAAATAATGATTGATAATAATCAATTAGCAAATTCAAGTAATGATTGATAATAATCAATTAGTAAATTCAAAAGCAGCATTTTAAAAAGAATGATTAAAACTCTCTTAACATCTCTTTGTACCAATATGGACCTATTAGTGAAGTGAAAAAATGACACATAAAGTTCCTTTTTGTGTACTTGGAGTTATTGTAGTGGTGGTTGCCAGGCCAGTTGTTGGTACTAGTTTGGATTCTAAACAAAAGAGCCAAATGTATTAGACGTGAAATCTTTTTTTTTTTTTTTAAGCAATCAGGGTTAAGTAACTTGCTCAAGGTTACATGGGCAGGTGTTTCTGGGTGGGTGCTAAGTGTTTGAGCCTGGATCGATCCCCAGGTCATCCCGACACTGGAGCCAGTGCTCTTACTCGCTGTGCTACCTGGCCACCCCATAGACATGAAATCTTGATCAATTACACTAGGGGACCTGCTTTATAACCTTTACTCTGCATCATTGATCTATAAAGGCATAAAGCAGCAGTTCAGTTTCTAGAAAATAAAGATTCATTTTTCTCATGTTATACTTTATCCTTATGTACAAGTACTTATTCAACACTTTGATTTAAAAAAAGTATTTTCCTACCTTTAGTAAGCCTCTTATGATTCCCTCCTACCAAATAACATTTTACAGGTAGAGGTGGAGTGGGGATGATGAGTCATCAAGAAGTAGGAATGTTTGGGTGAGCTTACACTATTTAATCAGGTTTCATGGGTCTAAGGTTGTAGAGGGGTTTTTTGGTTTGTTTTTTTTTTTAACCCTGCTACTCAAATAACTCTACCCTTGATCTGAGAAGAAAGTGACCATTGGCAAATAAGTGGTGTGGAATATTGGGATGTTAGCAATTCAAACCCACAATTAAAATATGAAAGGTTCTAAAAAAGGGGTTGTCTTACCCCACAACTAGGAATTCTGTTAGTCATTTGTCCTTATTTACATGAAGAGAGAGGGAAAAGAAAAGTCCAAGATAGAGCTTTGGGGGATGCTCATGGTTAGCAGGAGATTTGGTTAGTGTTAGCCTCAGAAAACTTGGGTTCTAATCTAAATCCTGATCATCTAGGCTTTCTGAGTTTCAGTTTCCTTATCTGCACAATGGAAATAATAATAGTTGTTCCACTTACCTCACAGGATTATTATGAGGAAATTGCTTTGTAAAATGCTATGTAAATCTGAGCTATGGCTATAGAAAAGATTCCATGGAATTTTTTTTCCTTTGACAATAAATTGACTTTGAAAGATAATCTGATGTTAAAGAGATTCCTAGGCTATCTTACACATTTTCAGGTTCATTATCTAGTTTATTAAATATTGTTTGGCAGCTTACATGTTTAAACTCAAAAGTTCCAAATATTAAGGAACATTTCCTCCTATACACATACACAAGCACACAAATCTAAACAGCAACCACATCATAAAAGTGATAAGAAGGGAAAAATGCTAAAACTGTTATCTTATTTCTAAGTACAAACAACTTTATCTAATTGTTTCTGTATGCTTAACTATAATAAAACTGAGGCCAATTTATGTAAAATCATAATCAAAATGTATTGCCAAAGATTTATTTGTATGCAGTTTTGTTCTAGTTTTTAACCTGTTGATGGCCTTCTCCTCCCTCTCCTTCTCTTTCCTTTCCTCCTCTCCTTTCTCCTCCATTCCCTTTCCCATCCAATATTTGCATCCTTCAAACCCAACTTGAAAATTTCTCCATCATGAGAGAGTTTGGGAGTATGGAAGAGTGTCCTGAAAATAATCTTATTCGGGAAGATTTTACCATCCCATTTCATTTGCTAGTATGCATACACACGATGTTAATTAACTGTTCTTACCCAAATCTTCAAACTGAAATAGCACTCCCAGCTCTTTCCCTTGCAGGCCTTCATGCCGGACAAGGCAGTTAGCTGTTGCATTTTCCCCATATGCATGAACTCTGAGTAAGCTTGTTGTATTACACTTCTTTCCATCATGTTCAAATGTATGTTGAGTTTCACCTGTATGGCAATTTTTTAAAAAATTGAAGTGGTGACTTTTTTTTTGCAAAGTTGGTTAGAGCAACCCATTTATGAGACCAAACTTATGGGTTAAGTTCCCCACTAAGACCAGTCAGCCAGGCTCTGCTCTGTAGTCTCAAATTGCACAATTAAGCCCAGCCAGACATTTCCCAAGTGCATATCATTGGTCACAATGACCACATAAGAGAGTGTAGGTAGATGACGGCAAACCTCTCAGCACTACAGATACAACTTAAAGCTTATGCCCTATCTATGATGGGTTTGTAGCATTATTGATCAAAGATAGTACACTATTATCATGAATGGTAAAGACAAAGGAGTTATATAGGTTGTATCTAGAGAGGCAAAATAGAACAAATGTTTATTACCTGAATATTTACATAGAATAATAGTTAAGATTTATGGATTCTCTGGTCATAGTCTACAAATAATTATTAAGTAATTATCTCCTTGTTATTTTTATATATCAAATTCTGAGAAACTAACAAATTCTTGCAATTGCTTTTTAAAAAATATTTTCTCAGGGGCGGCCAGGTGGCTCAGCGAGTAAGAGCACCGGCTCCAGTGTTGGGACGACCTGGAGATCGAACCCTGGGCTCAGATACTCAGCACCACACCCAGAAATAACTGGCCGTGTAACCTTGAGCAAGTTACTTAACCCCGATTGCTTAAAAAAAAAATATTTTCTCTCTCAGAAGGCAGAAGAAGTAAAAATTTGGAAAGAGATGCTTAATAGAGTGCTTCCAGTCTTTGCTTAGATCTATGGCACTTAACATTTTTATCCAAGATTTGGATAAAGAAATAGATTGCATCCTTGTCAATCAATCAATCAATCAATATTTATTGAGCCTACTGTGTGCCAGACACTGCTAAGCACTGGGGATATTTAAAAGAAACAAGAGATAGTCCCTGCCCTCAGAGAACTTAGAGTCTAGTTGGGGAGACAGCATGCAAACAAATATATGCAAAGCAAGTTATATGCAGGATCAATAGGGATATAATTAATGGGAAAGCCACTAGAATTACAAGGGATGGGGAGGCTTCCAATAAAAGATGAGATTTTAGTTGGGACTTAAAGAAAAGCAGGGAAGTCAGTAGGCAGAGCTAAAAAGGGAGATTTTAAAATCTGGTTTTCAGATGACACAAGGCTAGGATAATGAATATTACTGAATGATAGGGTCAGTATCCTCCCAAAATGATCTTGACAGGTTAGAAAACTGGGTTGAACCTAATAAGAGGAAATTTAATAGGGACAGATATAGTATTTTACACTTGGATTCAAGAAACTGACTTCCCATACTCATGAGTACAAGGTAGGGAAGGTATGACTACAGGGCATTTCATTTGAAAAATATCTCAGGATTTTAGTGGAATGAAAGCTCAATTTAGGTCAACAGTATTTTATGACAGCTCCCTCCCCCCAAAGAATAATATGATCTTTGTATTGAAAGAGGTATAGGTTCTAGTAATGAGGAAGTGAGAATCCCTTTTATTCTGACTTGGTCAGACCACATCTGGTTTATTATTTCACTTCTGGCAATCACATTTTAGAAAAATACGTTGACAAGCTGGATAGCATCCAGAGGGGGGTAATCAGAACTGTGAATATGCTTCATGTCTGTGACATATGAAGATTTGGTTTGGAAGAATTAGGGTTGATTTTCTTGTAGAAGAGAAGGCTCTGGGAAGAAATGATAGTTATCTTCAAATACTTAGAACTCCATAATGTGGAAGATGGAGTAGACTTTTTCAGCTTGGCCATAGGGGACAGAACCAGGAGAAATGGACAAAGGGACAGATATAGTCATGATGGCAGGAAAAGCTTATATTTAGAATTATCGAAAAAGGGAACAAGCTATTTTCCAACCTCACCACTGAACTGAAAATATTCTTTCCAAGTTACCAGTGATCTCTTAATTACCAAATTTAATGTCTTTTCTGTCCTCAATATTCAGCTCAATATATTATGGAACTTCAGAGTGGTCTGTCTTATGAAATAATGAGCTCTCCATCACTTCACATGCTCAAGAAGAGGCTAGATGGTCATAAATAAGGGATGTTGTACAGAGGAATTCTGCATTGGATAGGATGTTGCATTAAAGAATAGATGAGGTTCCTTTCAACTCAAGATTCTATAATTCAACAACTACCATAATATAGTTACTTTGTTAATAGAATATTTTTCATGCCTTTTAGTATTGCTCTCTACATTATGTAGAACTAAAATTTTATCTGCTCTATTTGCAAACATTAAATTATATCTATTTTTACTATCTCTGAAAATGTCTAAGCATTTTTATGTAAGGGGTTCGTTGTTTAACTCATTTTATTTTAAGATTTTAAGATTTTTAATGATGAATATCCCCACAATCTGCTAATAACACTTAGAAGATTAAAGCATAATATTGCTGGTTAGAAAGAGTACTAGATTTGGAATTACAGTACCTGGATTTTAATTTTAGCTTTGTTCCTTGTCATTTATGTGACCTCATTCATCTCTCTGAGCCTCATCACATGCCAAATGTAAGAGTTAGACTAGATAATATCTAATATTCCTTCTAGCTGATTCAATGAAGGCATCTGACAAAAATGGCAAATTATTTTATATTTCCTTTTTTCTTTCTACCACTAGAGGGTGCCAAAACATTTCTAAATACTTTGCTGTCAAAATTAATGGAAATTTACGGAGCAAGGAAAGCTTGGAATTGGGAAGCATTTTTCATACTTACCATAAAGTTCAATGCCATTGCTCAAAAGCCAGGTTATCTGTGGAGGGGGCTTGCTTCCTTTTGTGAAACATTTTAGTAGCACCTCTTTCCCATTGGGAGTTCCAATGGTTGATGCTTCCAGTGTTGGCTTGGAAGGAGTAGCTAAATAAAAATTATTGAGGAAATTGGAGAGAAAGCATTATCATTACTAAATCAAACCAGTCTTGGAGGGTATATTTTAATTCAAGAGTTTACAATCTCAGCACTCCCAACAGCGAAGCTTAAGTGTTGGACTTTTTAATGGACCAGGCAATCTTTATTTCCTGTTCTATTTCTTGTTCTATAGTAGCTAGTCAGTTTCTAGCTAATTGGTATATGACTATCTGTGTCACCTTAGGCAAGTAACTGATCCTCAGTTTCTTCATCTGTAAAATGAAGGGGTCAGAATAGATGTTCTCTAAAGTTCCTTCCATATATAACAATTTATAATCCAATGATTATGTTAATCTTTTAAATGTAAACTACTCTCCCCAATCCTCCTGCCATTAAAACACTGTAGGTTTGGGTCCTTTTCATTCTTGCTCCAGAGATTGTTACATCTTGGTCCTTTCCTTTATTTGCATTCTATCCCACTATTCTATGTGTTTTCAGGAACACCCAGGAGCCATTTTTTCTTCTCTCTGTCTCCTCAACCCTTAGATCCTTTTTTGGGTAGCAATGTAATTGCTAATTATATAGCTTTATGATTAACCGATTGGGCTTTATTGAATTTTTTTCTACAGACCAAAGGTTAACCTTTCAGAGGTAACAGTATAAAGTCTTTATTTGTTTACTTCATCTGGATCCTTTCCCATTTTTAAAAATGGGAAGGGGTCACACCTGAAACATTATCAGTCAGCTAGACTACTGTTACTTCCTTAAGCATGCATTTTTCTTTCTCACCAAAACCTACCCATCCTTTTAGGCCCAAATGAAATGGTACTTCCATGAAGTCCTCACCAGCCACACCAGTTGGAAGCAATATCTCTCTTCTCTGAACATTAATAACACTTCATTATTAATGCCTATGACATTTAACTATAATTTAAGACAGCATGAAATATGTCTGTAAAGATCTTATCTCCCACATTAAACTGTAAGCCTTTTAGGGCAGGTATCATGCCTTATTCTTTCTTGAATTTTTCATAGGACCTACCTAGTATAGTGTATCGCATAAGCATTTGTTGCTGAACCTTTCTATAAATGATGGTGATTATAAAAGGATGAGATAAACAAAAAATATTTCTTGCTTGCAAATAGGATCTTTGTAGATTGGATTCAAATAATAGTTTATGTTTGTGGACCATGTCACTCAGTCAACAGACTTATTAAAGCACCATGCTAAGTGCTATAGATAAAATATAAATATGAAAGCAGTTCTTTCCCTTAAGGTGCTCAGATTCTCATGAGAGATTCCATGAAAATAATTAGATTAATACAGAGCAGATGGAAGGTAATCTTAGAAAGGAGCTGGGGAAACCTGGAAAGGTCTCCTGTAGAAGATGGGATTTGAGCAGTCTTGAAGGAAGCCAGGTAGTTTATTTGACATTATAATACATACCTAATACAATTACATTCACTTCCTTGGTTCTCACTGGTTTGCTATAATGTAAGCATTTGTACAGGCCTTCATCCTGAACAGTTACATTCAATATGCTGATGGTGAGTTGATCATTGGAATGATGTAGTAGTTGGTATTTTCGATTTTTTAAAGCTGCAGGAAGAAAAGAACTATTGTCAGGAAAAATCTGATGATTGGATGACCCTAAATCACCTTAGTGAATGATTAGTCAAGAAGAGGGGTTTTTTGTGTGTGTGTGGCGGTTACACATACACATAGACAATTTAAAGGACCAAATGTCATTTCTTTAATTTATCTGTTTTTAGATGCTAATGTTAATAGCTGCGTTTTATGCTACAGAATAAAGTTGTTTCTGGATTAGTATTTAAGAAGCGATGGATATTTTGATGTTTAATGAGATCTAAAAAGATTCTGCAGATAGACTGGTAAGAAAACTGGCATAAGGATTCTGTTTTGGTCATGGGTTAGAGTAGAAGACTATAAATTGGTGACATTAATTGTGACTGGACTATATTATAATTTATTCCCTCCTAGGATTTATCTCTTTGAATTTGATTCAGTATAAACTATATCATTGTAATAGAGATGACTAGTGGAAAGAAAAATTCCCCTAGATTCCACTGTCTTATCTACGTGCCATTGTTTTGTCATCAATACTAAACAGTTTCTAAAGGATCTGGACTTAGTACTTCAGCATTCAACAAAGAGCAAGGGGGCAACCCCTCTCACAGTTGCAACCAAAAGCAAGCATTTGAGTCAAAGTGCATGCTTGGCTGGCACCACAATCTCAGGCCAGGAAATTATAGTTTGTCTCAGTGGTGAATTAAAATGAGAGAACTAGGGGTAGCCAGGTGGCGCAGTAAGAGCGCCCACCCCAGAGTTGGGAGGACCTGGATCAGTTCCAGCCTCAGATTCTTAACACCCACACACCCACACCGCCCCCCCCCCCCCCACACACACAAACTGGCCGTGTAACCTTGGGCAAGTTACTTAACCCCAATTGCTTTTTTTAAAAAAAAAAATGAGAGAACTAGGTCATTTTGAGGTATATGGAGGAGGAAGGAGGGACAAAAGCTTCTAAAATGCTTTGATGTGTTTTTCAATTGGCACAATTATAAAATGGAACAAAGAGATGATTGTGGAGAAAACATTGACAAGAATTTTGGATTTCACCCTAAAAATTCATTCGACCCCTGGCTTTCTCACTTGTCTAATTGGTTAGTTCCTCACAGAACCTCCATTTTAAGTAATTTTTCCTGGCTAGGCATGTTCACTCCTTTACTCCTCTCTGGGCTTTGCTCCTAATGCCCCAGTCTTTTTTCTCTATGTCCCTGAAGGGTATCTTCCCTCCCTGCTCCCACTTTTCAGCTTCCTTTTATTTATTGTTTCCTCCTATTATAACATAAACTCTTAGAGGACAGGGATTGCCTTTCTTTTTGCTTGTATTTGTACTCCCTGTGCTTAGCACAGTTCCTCGCCCAGAGGATGCACTTAATGAATGATTATTGACTGACTGATTTAGAGTAAGAGGACATAGGCTCAAACCATAGCTTTGCTGACTTGTTAGATTCTAATGAGGTAAAGAGCAGTTTAAAAAAATTCTGTAAAGATTGCAAAAGACTGAGGACAGAAAATTCTATCCACACCCAGAGAAAGAGCTATGGAGTCTGAATGCTGATGGAAGCACACTATTTTCACTTTTTTTTTTTTTGCTTTTTTTCTGTGGCTTTTCCCTTTTGTTCTGTTTCTTCTTTCACAACATGACTAATGTGGAAATATGTTTCCACAATTGCACATATATAACCAGATTACTTGTCGTCTTGGGGTGGGGAGAATTTAGAACTCAAAATCTTATTTAAAATGAACATTGAAAACTACCTTTACATGTAATTGGGGGAAAAATAAAATACTATTTAAAAATTCTGTAAAGATAAAACAAGCATAAAAAATCAAGGGAAAGAGACCAGACCCTATTACTCTTTCCTCTAATGTTTTTGTCTGGCTGATCACATTAAGCCAGCCTAAAATGTTTTTAATTGTTCTTCATGATGTCAGTGTCTGGCCCCAAGTAATTGGCAGGTAATGCAAGACTCCTGGAGGGCACTCATTGAGTTCCCTTCCTTTTCTGCTCTACAGATGATTCAACCCAAGAGGATCCTTAGGCATTGGCGTCCCTGGATCACACATTTAAACAGAGCAGGGAGGCCACTTAGTCCAACCCCCTCATTTTACAAATGTGGAAACTGAGCCCCATGGAGGCTATATGATTTTGCCTAAGGTCACAGAGGTAATAAGCCCAAAGATTCCCAAGTAAAGTATCTGCTACAGTTCTGGAAATGATGGAGGAACATAGGACACTGTGAAATCCTTACACTGCAACTTAATTCCATGTTAGAACCTGAGTGTTTCAAAACAGGTCAGTGTCCTTACAGCCTCATAGATTTTGAAAAGACTTTAGAGATCATCTTATACAGACCCCTCATTTTACACAAGTAAGAACTCAGATCCAGAAGGAAGTGACTTGCTCAAGGTAACACAGGCAATACGTAGCACTGGCCAATCCCACATGCCTGGTACGCACATCTTCCTCGCCACTGTCTCTTAGAATCCCTCTCTTCCTGCCAGAGCCAGCTCAAGCACTCCCTCCACTCACTGCCTTTCTTTATCTCCATCCTCTCCACTGTGTTTTTACTTACCTACATTTCTCCTATATGTACTTATATGTGTACTTAGTTTCTCCCCAGTTAGAATGTAAATTCCTTTCCAGTAAGGACAATTTTTACTCTTTGTATTTGTATTTCCAATGTGTAGCACAGCGCAGCCCCTTTCACTCCAAATCTAGCATTTTTTCCGGGGAACCTCTGTCTCTTCCACATGTCCCAGTAGATTTATGGCCCTAGTTATGTGAAATTAATCCAGGGCAATGAACTGAAAGACACTGAGTAGTTCCTTTTGGGTGTCGAACTACCATGATTCATTGCATGAGAATAGAGAAATGCATAGAGGGATTTCTTTCCCATGCAATGAAATTATCTTATCTTCATAATAAACAAAATATGATAAGATGAATAAGGAACTAGTTTTGTGATATGGTTTTTGCACAAGAACTTTTCTTCTAATCAGGTTAGGAAAACAAAGGATCTTCTTCCTCATAGAGGTCAAAGATACACATTTCCAAGAGAAATAAAGGCCATCAAACCAGAGTTACAATGCAGACAGCTCCTAAGGGTTTGGGCGAAATGATTGTTCAATTTTCAGTGTGAGCATTTGTACCTCAGAAATTGGCAAAGCTATAAATAGGGGGTTGATTTATTGTTTTGTTGATTATCTACACTTAAGAAAGCGATGGATGAAATGTTAACAGTCCAGATTAAACATAAAAATATGTTGTGGATCCATTCATTTCTCCTCCAGAGAGCTGCTTGTTAAACATTTACCAGTACACTTCTGCCCCAAAGTAAATCTTTTGTCTGTTATTCAACATTCAGCCAAACATTTCAAGTTGCAGAAGGTCAGAAAGTGAAAGCTGGTAGTGGTAAAAATGTACTTTGCAAGTTGGGCCCCCTTCACAAATCATTCTGGTGGGGTTTCCATTTCAGACTTCCTGTTAGTAACAGGAACACTGGTTAGTATACAGAGAGCCACAGAGGGGGATGATTCAGATGTTACAATAGAAAGGGCATAAAAGCCCACCCTTTCAATGACTCACTCAATGTTTCTTTATCCATTGACTTATTCTTCATTAGTGGAAACTCCTTTAAGTCAAAATTTCTCTATATTTTTTTTCATCTTGTACACTTACCAGGTTGCTTGTCAAAAAAAATGGTAAACCCAGAGGGGGATAACCATTGGAGGGATGACTCCTTAGCTTGAGAAGTGACACATTTTAGAGTGAGCATCTGGCCCTCCTCCACTATGAGAGTTTCTGTGTGATTAGTCAAAGATGCCTCTGCAAAATAATAATGATTATGATTATGGTGATGATTAATTATAATGATGCTGATGATGATAATGTTCAGGAAGACGAGTCTGCTTTTTCCAGGGCTGTTCCAAATGTTATTTGGGAATCAGATATTAGTGTTGTACAATGCAAAAGAGCAATAGATTTGAAGTCAGGAAGCCCTGGATTTGAATCCTGCTTCATTCATTTACTGGCTGTGTGATGGTAGGCAAATTCACCTGACCTCTCTGGGCTTCAGTTTCCTTATCTGTAATAAGAGGGGGTTGGACTCAATGACCTCCAGGGTCCCTTTGACCTTGAAATCAATTACTTTTTGATGCTATGACCTCTATGATCCCCTTTAAGCTCTCAATCTATTTTCCCTTTGATTTTTTTTAACTAAAGAAGATCTTGTATATATGGACTTACCCTTTTGCAATAGAGTTCATCGTTCAACAAATTAATTCAACGAACAGTTATATATTTACTATGTTTAAGTTTCTATGCTAGGCACTGGTGGGTAGGAAGATGAAAAAGAAAACCACCCTCAAGGAGATTACACTGTAGTATAGGGATAAGGCACATGTAATTAAAGTGCTAGAATCAGTTTAGAATATGATAAATGAGGGGATCTCTCTAATTGGGTGGTTCAATATTCCTAATAATTAATAATAATAACAGCTAACATTTATATAGTGCTTTAAGTTTCGCAAAGTGCTTTTCAAATATTATTTCATTTGATCCTCACAACTTCAAGAGGTAGGTGCTATTACTATCGCCATCTGACAGGTGAGGAACCTGATGTAGGCAGAGGTTAGAGACCAGGGTCTGAAGTCAAATTTGACCTCAGGTCTTCCTGATTCTAAGCCTAAAATCTCTACTTACTGGGTCACTTGGCTGTTCTATCATCATCATTATTATTCATTCTATAATTATTCATTACCTCAATGAACATTTATTAAGTATTAATTGTATGCCTCCTAAGCATCTAGTACTACACAAGCCATCTTAGGAGACAAAGAAGTACGAGAGTATTTGATTCCTACTCTCTATGAGTTTACTATCAAGCTGGGGAGATAGGAGCTGTGCAAAACTAATTATGATACAAGGCAGCTTGTGGTAAGTACCATAGTATAGTGCTATAGAAGTTTGGAGGAGGGAGTTATTAGGGAAAGTTTCGTGAAAGAGATGTGTTTCCAACCTCACAGGGTTGTTTGAAAGATCAAATTAGAAATTGTATAGGAAAGTACTTTGCAAATGGTAAAGCTGATGTGATATGAAAGTACTTTGCAAAAGCTTAATTCTGATGTAAGATATTACTTATTATAATTTCATTGCTTCTAGGTACTGAAAAAGGAACCCTGAAGCTAACCCTTCTAACTATTCTCCAAATCTCATCTATTCACATTTCACCGAAGACCTGGATCTCACAATTATTTCACCCCTTTCAAATAGCTTCAATCTATCCTTCTCTCTCTGGATTTCTTCTTTTACCTTAAAATATCCATGTCTACTCTCTCTTTAAAAACAAAGACCTTTGATTAACTTGCTGTCCCTTCAAGCTTTTGTCTGGTTCCTTCTTTCCTTTTGTGGCCCAATTTCAATTGCCTGCCCCTGCTATCTACATTTCCTTCAAATCCACTTTTTTCTTAATAATTACAGATCATATAATCGATTTAGAACTGTCCAGGACTTCAGAGGCCATCCACTCCAGTAGCTTCATTTATAGATGACATGAAAGCCAGGAAAAGCAAAATGAGAAGCAAGAGGTCACAGAAGTAGGAAATAGCAGAGGCAGAATTTGAACCCAGATTCTCTGACTCCAAACCCAATTTTCCACTGCACTCTTCTCTCTATAGTATTTTATAAGCAACAAAAGGATTTCCATATGTGACTTCCTTTGATTTCCACAACCCTATAAGGCAAAGTACTCCTGGTGTCATTATTGACCATTTATAGATACGGAAGCTTAGACTCAGAGAGACTGTGACTTTCTCATGATCACATGGCTGGTAAATTTCAGAAGTGCGATTTGAGCTCCTGAGTCTGGGCCCAGTGCTGTAGCTATTAAACCACACTTCCTGTCTACAAACTGACTTAAACCCCAATCACTTTGCTTAAACTTTCCTCTGGAAGGTTAATCATAACTCCCTTCTAATTAAATCTGAGAGCCTCTTCCCATTCTTCATCATTTTTTAAACCTCCTTAGTTGGCCAACTTGGCTAACCACTTTTTATTTCTTTCTTTCTTTTCCCTTGGATTTAGTGGCTCTGTATTACCTTGGTTTTCCTTTGACCTCTGTATTGTTTCTCTATTTTCTTTACTGGTTCTTCCAACTCCTCTTATCCCCTGTTATGTTTTCCAAATCTCTGTCCTTGGTCCTTTATTCTTTTTTCTCTATACTCTCTGAAATAAATCACCCAGTCACATATGAGTTCCTTGAATGTAGAGACTTTTGGCTTGCATGATCCCCCATTTCTGTTTCTTTGCACATGCTGTTGTTGCCCATCCCTAGAATGCACTCCTTCCTCTTCTCCACTTTACTGAATCTCCTAGCTTTCTATGGGAAGCCTATCCTGATTCCTCACCCTACCCCCTGGTCCCTAGTGCCCCCAGTTAATTTTAGTATATTTTGTATTTAATTTCCTATATATACTATATACATGATTCCCCTTCCATCCCACCCCAAATCCACTAGAATGTAAGTTCCTTGAGGAAAGGGACCATCTCATTTTTGTATTCCCCATACCAGGCACATAGTAGGCTCTTAATAAAGACTTACTGAATGAAGTAATATTATGATTTTATTTTTGAATCATCAGAACTTTGGATATAGTCGACGTTTAACAAATGTTTGTAGAATTTAATGGAATCAACTCTTTACATAAGTCAATAAGCATTTATTAATTGTTAGGAAGTGTTGCTGTATGGGGATACAAAAAAGGTAACTCTCTCCCCTCCTCCCCCAATCCTCACAGTTCCTGTTCTCCAGTCATTTAATCAATTAGTATTTATTAAGCACTTGCTATGTACCAGTGCTAAACACTCAAGGAGAGTACATTCTAATGGGGATAGACAACATGTAAATATCTTAGTACATACAAAGTGTTGTCACTGTTGTTCAGTTGTTTCAGTTGTGTCCAACTCTCCTTATGGGGTTTTCCTGGCAAAGATACTGGGGTGGCTTGCCATTTCCTTCTCCAGTTCATTTTACAGATGAGGAAACTGAGGCAAATAGTGATAAGTGACTTGCCCAGGGTCACATAGCTAGTAGGTGTTTGTGGCCAGATTTGAACTCAGGAAAAGGAGTCTTCCTGACTCCAGGTCCAGTGCTGTATTTACTGCACCACCTAACCATACATTCAGAGTATATGAAGGTAATCTGAAAATCTATGACCTCTATTAAAAAACAAAACAAAACTATTTTCTTTCCATTTCTATAATTTTTTACTCTATCCTAGACCAGTTACTAAATTTGATTAGATCATCCTTCTAAATGTGTTTTGCCTTGACTTTCTCCTGTTTCTACTGCCCACACCTTAGTCCATAGAATCATAGAACACCAAAGCTAGATGACATTAGAGTACACACCATGATTTTATGGATGAGGAAACTGTGGCCCAGAGGGGTTAAATGACCTACAACCAGCCATTGGTCCTTTAAATTGTTCAATCTCAAGTTATCACCAAAAAATAGAAGTTTACAATAAGACTATATATTTCTCTCTCTCTTTTTTTAAGCAATCAGGGTTAAGTAACTTGCTCAAGGTTACACGGCCAGTTATTTCTGGGTGTGGTGCTGAGTGTCTGAGCCTGGGATTTGATCTCCAGGTCATCCCGACACTGGAGCCAGTGCTCTTACTCACTGAGCCACCTGGCTGCCCCTAAGACTATATATTTCAGATGTATTTCTATAGTTTTTAGTTACTCTGTTTAATAGGTTCTGAGATGTTCAAAGGATGCTGAATGACAGAGCCATTTTAACTTCCATTGTAAATATAGTATTCCAGTTCTCAAAACTTAGGAGAGGTGGCAGAGAGAGAGGTACAAATTTGGAGTCCTGCCTTTGAGACACAAAAGCTGTGTGATCTAGTGCAAATGAGCTAAATTAATGCCCTAGGCAACTCTTTATGACTATAACGTGCTGAGCTGCATGGGTGGAGAAGTTTCCCTAACAGGAATTCCCTACACCTATGAAATCACAAGTTGGGATAAAAAACAGAGATAATAAAGAAGAAAAATATATAATTTAAAGAAGGCTGCTAGGCTGTTCCCTTTTTAGTTATAAGGAATATCTATCTATCTATCTCAGTTTCGACTCAATGAATTTATAATAAAGAAGCTGATAATTCAGTTCCCACATGTTCAGGTTCAGGTGGCCTATTCCAGTATATGTTCTGCTATTACTTTCATTTTGATTTGGGATCTCTATAGAATTTGTGTTTCACCTCCTTTTTCATCTAGATTTATCTGCTCACTTAATAAAAGTTGTTGTTCCGTTATGTCCAATTCTTCTTGATTCCATTTGGGGTTTTCTTGGCAAAGATACTAGAGTGATTTTCTATTTCCTTCTCCAGCTCATTTTACAAATGAGGAAACTGAGGTAAATAGGGTAAAGTGACTTGCCCAAGGTCACACAGCCAGTAAGTGTCTGAAACCAGATTTGAACTCAGGAAGATAAGTCTAGATTCCCAGCCTAGTGCTCTATCCACTGTGCTACCTAGCTGCCCCTTAATAAAAATAACCCAAATTTAGAAAGTGTTTTAACATAGGTAATCCACAACAACCTGGTGTGGTAGGTAATACAACTATTGCCACCTCCATTTTACAGACAAAGAAGTTATTATTTCATTCCTTTATTACTATAAGAGCCTCCTAGATGGTCTTCAGTTCCTTGCATCTTCAAAGACTATTTTCATCCTGTCAATTTTCCTCCTTGGGAACCTAGAATCTTTTATCATCTGTTGTATCCAAATCTCTCAGTGTAGCATTCAAGGACTTCAATACTGAGGCTCACCCTGGTAATCCAATCATATCTTTCACTAGTCTCCAAAACTCATCCTGTGATCTAACCAAACTGGATTCCTTACTGTTCTTGGAACCCACCTCAGATCCTTTGCCTGTACTATCCTCTTTGCCTGGGATGCTGTCGCTTCCTTCTGCTTAATTAAATCCTTTTTTATTCTTTAAGGCTCAGCTACACTTCTATATCTACCATGAAATGCTCTCTAAATACTCCAGTTCACCCCAATCTCTTCCTCCTGTAATCAAGACCAACTTTAAAAGTATCTTCCAATGTGATATAATAATAATTAATAACAATAATAACTAGTGCTTACATAGCACTTAACTATATGCCAGGCACTGCGCTCAGCACTTTAAGAAGATCTCACTTGAGATGACATAGTTAATGTGAATGGGAGTGTATTATAAAGGCTCTACCTAACACCTTTTCTATAACCACATTGGTGATTCTTCAGTTTTCCTCATTAGACTCTTTCCTTTGAGTAAAAGAATCCTCCTTTGGGATATTCAGTGGGAACTCTGTTTTGCGGTGGTGGGTAGGGAAAATTGGGGAGAAATTTTGTAACTCAAAATCTTGTGGAAATGAATGATGTAAACTAAAAAAATTTAAAAAGAGAGAAAAAAAATCCTCCTTTGTCAAAATGCAAGTATCCGGAGGAGGGGTAACATACTACTAATACTAAGAGCTAGCATCTACATAGCACTTTAAGGTTTGCAAAATGCTTTACAAATATTATCTCACTTGATCCTCATAATAGCCCTGGGAGGTAAGCACTATTATCATCTCAATTTTACAAGACCACTTAGCTACTTACTGTTAGCTTTAGTGCAAACTAATTCATTGGATCCTTTCCAACAGAGAATTTGGATTGAAGAAAACACAAAGGGTACCAGGAAACTTTGGTCTTGAGAATTAGGGTAAAAGAAGCATGATTTACTTCTCAATTTTTCCTGCAGCCAAACTTATTTTTTTTTAGTCAGTACCACATACTTTAACACTTAACTATGCAGTATCCAGTTTGATTTAGGAAACCACAAATTACCATCTACATTGTATGGTAGGGTAGCTAGGTGGCATAACAGATAGAGCATTGGGCCTGAAGTCAGGAAGACCTGAATTAAAATCTGGTCTCAGACACTTACTGGCTGTGTGACCCTCGGCAAGTCAATTAACCTTGTTTGCCTCAGTTTTCTCACCTGTAAAATGAGCTGGAGAAGGACATGGCAAACCACTTCAATATCTTTGCCAAGAAAACCCCAAATGGGGTAAAAAACACAACTGGACAACACCAAATATATGGTATTTTTTATTTATTTTCTTAAGTAATTCCCCATTACATTTTAATCTGGTTCTTCCACTAGAGAGTTTTGTGGGAGCAAGTTTGATACCTCTGAGAGCACTGAGCAGAAATGACTTAGTACTCAGGATCACACAGTCATTGTGTCAGAGGTGAGACCTGAACCCAAGTCTTTTTGGTTCAAGACTGGCTCTCCATCAACTATGCCTCACTGCCTCTTATATAAAATACTTAGAGATGATAAGGGTATTTGAGAAAGAACAAACAGAAAATTTGTCCTTGAATTCTTCTTCTTGTTCAGTCATTTCCAACTCTTCATGACCTCACATGGACCACACTGTCCTTGGGGTTTTCTTGGCAAAGACAGTGGAATGATTTGCCATTTCCTTCTTCAGTGGATCAAGACAAGCAGAGGTTAAGTGACTTGCCCAGGGTCACACAGTCAATACGTGTCTGAGGCCAAATTTGAACTCAGGTCTTCCTGACTCCAGGCCCAATGCTCAATCAACTATGTCATCTAGCAGCTAAGTACCTGTACCTGATATTAAAAGTCTTAAGGAATTTTGTCTGAAACTTTTCTCTTTGTAAAATGATAGCTTTGGTGGGAGAAAGGAAGGGAAGATTAATCAACATAACAATATAGTTCTATGTGACATTTGTTCATTTAGGAAGCATGCAAAGAGATTAAAGCCAGTATGATGTATTGGAATAGGGCACTAGAAGACCTGGGTTCAAATCCTGCCTCAGACACATGTAAGTTTGGTCACTTGAGCCTCAATTTTCTCATCTTCAAAATGAAGGGGTTGGATGCCTTTATGGCACAGAAGATAAGACATCTGACCTTTCTCAGGGCAAGTCACTTAATCTTTCAATGCTCTAAGACTGTATGTAAGTTGAAGAAAAAGTGCTGACTTACATTGGTAGAAGGAATGTGGGTGATTTTTGTACCAGTAAAAATCACAGGTGCATTTTCTACCTCAACGACCTCATAAATCACCAAACTTAGCTCTCGTTCCCTAGAAAAATTTTCTGATCTGGTGGAAATAGTGTTCTTCTGTCTTATTTGTACTAGATTTAGAATAGACTCCTAGACAGTTTAGCATTTGGTTTTTGGTGAGAAAAGTATTTAAGGTTGACAATATGAGGCTTTTCCAATTTCAAACAGAAATGTGGTTTAGGGTATTTGATGCTATGGGATGCTATATCCTCTCTCCTTTGTTCCAAATCTTGCCCTCTTCTTCCACTGTTATATCTCTTATTATTGTTTTTTTTAAGAATCCACTTGTTGACCCTCTGTTTGGACCTGAAAACTGGAAAATGTTGTGGGAAGGTTAAACCCTAGTCCACTGAGGCTTTGTTTCACCTTTCGTGCTTTTACAAAATAGCTAAACTGGTCATGGCTACATGACAGGGTGGAAGTAAAGGATAGATTTGCCAAATATTTAAGGGTCACTTATACTCAAAACATCCAATTTTAAAGAATTTTTACAACAAATCCCTACTCTTATGGATACTCTCTCCCAATTTTTTTAAACTTCATTTCCAATGTCCAATAGACAGTTCTTTGTGTTTTGGGGTCTCCTCCTCTCCTCACTACTACCTTCCCTCCAGGCTGTTTGGAAGCTAGACCACAAATTTTCCCTTAGTGTTTCTTGTTTTATCCACATGTGTGGTATTGATACCTCCACTGTGTAGGGCAATGCCTTGCATATAGCAGGTATTTAATAGATGTTGGTTGAATTGAATTGAATTCTTCCTGATTCTGACTCTAAACCTAAATCTGTTGATCAGCCTGTTATAGATCCCTGGGACATAGAGAGAATGTATATAAAGGAATGGCTGTGCTGTCTTCCCTGTAAGTAGATGATTTCTCATCAATAGAGCATGATTTGGATTGTTTTTTTTTCCAATATTTGCACTGGATTTCATCCCCAGAACAATATCTATACACATTCTCTTCTATTCCTTCTGCGACCAATGGTATATATTGGTAAGACAGTGAATGACTGATTATGGCCTTAGAACATCCTGACATGCAGAGTAAAATAAGATAAACCAAGAGAAAGCTGTATTACAGTAATAGCAATATTGCTCAAAGAGTAACTGTGAATGACTAAACTATTCTGAATAATGTGTATACTCAAATAAATTATAAAGGACTTATAAACATTCCTATAAAGGAAAATGCTATCCACTTCCAGAGAAAGAACTGATATATGAAAATATGTTTTGTATGGTTTTTATATGTGTGTATATGTATATGTATATATGCATACACACACATATATATGGTGACCTTCTCTAATGTGGGGGTTGAGAGGGAGGGAGACAGCTCAGAAGTCAAAGTGAGAAATAATATTAAAAAAGAACATCTTTGGGGTGGCTAGGTGGCACAGTGAATAGAGCACAGGCCCTGGAGTCAGGAGGACCTGAGTTCAAATCTGGCCTCAGACACTTAACACAAAAACTAGCCATATGACCTTGGACAAGTCACTTAACCCCAATTGCCCTCCAAAAAGCAAAAAAAAAAAAAAAGAACATCCTTACTTATATGGAAATAAAACCATGGCCTTGAGTTAATGAACTCCACACCCTAACTAGTGGAACCAGTTGGTACTGACCCCCTGAGCATCATATAACACAGCTCTGAGCAAAAGCATCTTAAGCCATGAAGCAAAGTCAGAGATGGCACTTGTTCCTGGCAAACAACAACCACAATCACTCAATGGAGCTATACCTATTAAAACCAGTATAGTTGCTAATGTCTATTTAACATTTTCAAAGAATTCTAGAGTTGAAAGATGTAATCCCCACCTTTTATAAATCAATACAATGCACTCATACACTGTATGAACTCATACACTGTATTTCCTCACCTGAAGAGCCCAACAATATTGGATTGGAAATAGCAAATGCCAGAGCAGAGTAAGAATATTCTATAGTAGTTCAGTGGAGTCTTTAAATGGTAGGGGTCATGTACAAACAAAGAAGAACACTTTGAAAATTAACTTCCACAATTCTGTTTCGGCACATGAAGTAATTGTAGCCATAACAACAGATAGCATTTATATAGTACTTTAGGGTTGGAAAAGCATTTTACAATATATTATCTCATTTGATCTTTATAGCAAATGTGGGAAGTAGATACTCTTATTATCTCTGTTTTTACAGATGAGGAAACCAAGGCAGACAAACATCAGGTGACTTGCCCAGAGTCACACAGCTAGTATCTGAGACAGGATTTGAAATCAGGTATCCTAATTTCAGGTCTAACTCTCTATCCACTTTGCCACCTATTTGCCTTAATTGATCAATAAACAAGAATTTAATAAACTTGCTATATGCCAGGAATTGGGCTAAGCACTGGGGATACTGAATTAAGACACTGTTCTCAGCAGAGATCATAGCATCATGACTGGAAAAGATCTTGACAATTCAGTTAGACCATCTTCTTGCCTTTGAGCAAAAATTAACCTATTACTGAAAAATAATTATTCTTAAAAAACAAAACAAAACTCATAAATCCTTATGGTAATTCACCACAAAGGTCAAATATGAAAATAGAGAGAAGTTAAAAAGAAAAAAAATAGATTCTATAAAATAAATGTAAAGTTTCTGTTCCCTATAACATTAGCTCTGTTAAATCAGTTCTGTACTTAGGATAATAGAATTTAGGGCTCTATGCTAATGGCTCTCAAATCCATTTGTCTAGCCCTAATCTCTCTGCTGACCTCTAATCTCATATCTCTAAGTGCCTATTAGACATCTTGAACTGGATGTCCTCTAGACATCTCAAACTAAACATGTCCCAAACTGAACTCATTCTCTTTCTTTCTAAACCTTCCCTATTTCTAGACTGCCTGTTACTATTGAGGGCATCACCATCCTCCCAGTTGCTCAAGCTGCTAACCTTGGTGTCGTCCTTGGCTCCTCATTCTCTCTCACCCCCCATATTCAATCTGTTGTTAAGGCTTGTCAGTTTTACACTTGTAAGAGCTCTAATACTTCCTTTTTACCTCTGATCCTTCCACTACCATGGTGCAGATCATCATCACCTCATGCTGGGGACAATTGCAATATCCTGCTGTGGGTCTGCCTGCCACAAGTCTCTCCCCACTCCAAAGTGATTTTCCTAAAGTGCAGGTTCAACCACGTCATTGCCTCCCACCCCCAATAAACTCCAGTGGTTCCTTATTACTCCCAGGATTACATGTCAGATGCTCTGTTTGGAGTGCAAAGCCCTTCATAACCCTCTCCTCCCCACCCTACCCCCACCTTTCCAGTCTTCTTACACCTTAGACATCTTTGATTCAGTGACATTGACCTTCTTGTTATTCCTCAAGCAAGATTCTCCATCTCCTAACTCTAGATATTCTCTCCCTCCTCATCCCTGTCTCCTGCCTTCTCTGGTTTCCTTTCAGTGCCAGCTAAAATCCCACTCCTCTCAATACCTTACCTCTACTGATTACTTCTCATTTATCCCATATGTAGTTTGTTTGTACATAGGTCCTTACATGTTGCCTTCTCCATTAGATGATGAGCTCCTTGAGAGCAGAGGCCTGGCACAAAGAGGGCATTTAATGAATGCTTATTGACTGACTGACATTTAATCCATCTCTATCGCCTAATGTGAATAGGGGAAATGATATAATTTATCTTTAGAGAGTCCATAGAAATTATTTTAGTTGGCTAACAAATTAAATTATGCAACAATATATTTCAAAAACAAGTTTGAAAGTTCTATGAATCATAGAGAAGATTAATAAATATTTAGCATATTCCAAAACCAACCCACTTCTGAGATATCTTCATACAGGTGTTCCCATAAAAACTGTTGACTGTTGATTAACTTACCAAGCTGCAAAATCAAAGGCTTGATTAAACAGTAGACAGACAATCTCTTCTTCCAACTTTATCTCCTTACCTTGCAAGGGCAACCAAGCTAACAGGCTGAGAACTGTCCACAAAGTCATAGTGTGAAGAGTGGTCTGTGACACTGTCAACTTCCTCTTAGCTCTGAAAACACAGAGTAGAGAGTGGTTTCTTTTTAAGGGAAAGAGGCAGAGTAACCATGACCTCATGTGGATAAAGTCCTACGTTTCCCCCAGTGGCCCCCTCATTAGGCTGCAGCCCCCATAAACACCCTCACATTGGAAAATTTGGGGGACTGAACTTGTGGTCTCTCCTTTGAAAGGTGTGACTGATGTGGCCATTACAAAATTAAATGTCAATATATATGTGAAATATTAGTAAACTCAGTTAAACTTTTTAAAAATTTAAACTATTTGTGTTTGGATATTAACAATACCCTCATATTTCTTTTGTGTTTCAGTCCAGACCTAGGATTTTAAAAATGTGGGGAACTTCTAGCATGGAAACTCCTTCCACTGATGTATATTGGCTACTTGTTTAGTGACTTACAGTCTTTGAGATCTATTTGGGACACTGAGAAGTTTAGAAACTTCACCATGATCACAAAACCAGTTATGTTTCAGAGGCATAACTTGAACTCAGGCCTACCTGACTCCTAGGCCTATCCCGAATCTTCCATTTTTTTTGCTGCTTCTCACTTTTATTAGATAATCATTATTAACAATGAAGTACAATGTACTTCATGCTACATTACTTCCTAAATCTCAACATATATTTAAAAGTTTAGAGCCATATAGAATGTTAGAGATCATTCTAGTCTAATCTCTTCCCTTTATGGATGTGGAAACTGAGACCCAGAGAAAGAGAATGACTTTCCTAAGGTGTCATAGCAGGAAAGTGAGGATTAGGGGCAGCTAGGTAGCCCAGTGGATAGAGTGCTAGGCCTAGAGTTCAAATACAGCCTCAGATACTAACTGTGTGACCCTGGTCAAGTCACTTAACCTCTGTTTGCCTTAGTTTCCTCAGCTGCAAAATGAGGAGCCTAGAGAAGGAAATGGTAAATTACTCCAGTTTCTTTGCCAAGAAAACTCCATAAATGCAGTCATGAAGAGTTGGACACAAGTAAACAATAACAACAAAAGAGCATTTGAACCTGGGACTTCTAATTCTAGATCAAATACTTTTTTCATTGCACCATGTTAATTCTGGCATCTTTAGCCCTTGCAACAGCCCTTGATGGTGGTTAGGGACCTAATGACCTAATGGCTCCAATTAACAGAAAGGCTGAAGTACAGAGAAGATATTTAACTTGTGTAAGGTCATATGACAAAATCAGGATCATACTCAAAGGTAGGGGTATGCTGGAGGCAGCTCAAACTGCCTCTCAAGAGCTGATTGTTAAATCTTCAGTATGAGCATTTATTTGCAGGGAATTTGTACAAACCAGGGCTCGATTTACTGTTTTCTTTATTGTCTAGACTTAAGAAAATGTTAAAAATTGTTAACAATGCAAATTAAACTTGAAAATATGTCCGGGGCGTGGGGGTGTGTGCAGCTAGGTGGCACAGTGAATAGAGCACTGGCCCTGGAGTCAGGAGGACCTGAGTTCAAATGCAGCCTCAGACACTGAACACTTACTACCTGTGTGACGTTGGGGAAGTCACTTAACCCCAATTGCCCTGCCTTCCCCCTACAAAAAGCAAAAAAAAAAAAAAGAAAGAAAGAAAGAAAGAAAATATGTCAGGGTGCATTTTCTCCCCTGGAGAGCTGCTTGTTAAACATTTACCAACACACCACTGGCCCAGGGCCAGTAGATTATGATGACTATTTACAAAAGAAAGTTTTGAAGAAAAAAGTACTACTAATGAGAATTAATGAAACTGTAAAATCTGCCTATCATTTCACCAGTGAAGATCCTCTAGGAAAAAACAAATAACACACTTCAACATCATATCATTTATGTGGTAGATATAGGAAATGGTTTGGGCTCATAGTGAAAGGAGTTAGAAACATCTTGCACCAAGAGAAGTCAGCTCAGCAAATCTAAAGAGTTCCAGTCCATGCATGGAGGGATAGGGGGGAGCCGCAATTCAACCAACATGGTGACTGTGAGAAAGGATTCCATATCCCAGGATACTGTGGACCAAAAACCCATAGCAGAAAGGCACATAGAACCCAAACAGGGCTTAAGAGAGAGACTGTTGAGATCCAGAAAGAGACAGGGGAGCAAGGAAGTCATCTAAGAGTAAAACGTTAGGGGGAACAGCAGCAGTAGCAAAACCTTGTCTGTTAGTCCAGTGCCTAAGGGTTCCTGAGCTGAGGAGGGATCTGCAGAAGTCATAGGGATCCAGTCACACTGTGCATACAAAATGGGATGCCAGGCATAGATACGGTCTTCACTCTGGGTGCTCCAAGTCTGCAAATGTCACAGGAGCCTCACTACTGATGTTACAGAATTGTTTCTAGATGCTAAGTTTATTGGGTTTGTCTCCAAGATGGAAACTGGTTCCTCCAACCCTTAACAGACTCTGCTTCCTTCTCTTTGGGATGACCTCTGGGTAAATTCCACTTGGGAACTCTTCCTCTCTGCCCTATACAGTTTTGTCACGTACAGAGAATTTTCTAGTTACAGATGGCCTTTCCAACCCACTTTGTTAACAGGTTGCTGTACCCAAGGGAAAAGACTAATTTTTTATTTATGGTTTAGGGAGCTAGGATCGTGACTTCATCATCACATCTCATATAGTCTCATTCTCCCATCCTATGACCTTTACCAATAAAGTCAGAGAAGGGGCAAGGGCTATTATGTCAGTTTTACAGATGAAAGAAACTGAGGCCTGGAGAGGTTGGTAGTGCATCCAACATCACATACTGAGTTAGTGGTACAGCGGAAAGAGGGAAGGGGACAAGCATTTTATTGAGCACCTACTTTGTACACTGTGCTGTTTATTTACAACTGTTAATGAAATCAAAGTCAGAAGACCTAAGTTTGTATATGGTCTCTGATCTTTCCTATCTGTTGACCCATTAACTTCTCTAGACTCATTTTCCTCCATTGTAAAACAAAACAAAAACCCAAACAAACCACCACAGAACTAGGTGTTCTAAAAGGTCCTTTCCATCACTAAGTTATGATCCCATGACCATTTCAGCACATAGGGAAGCTGGTAATAGAATCAGTCTTGTGACTCCTGAAGTCAATCCTTTATTCAACAGGTGTATGCTCATGGGATCCCCAACAGTCACTTTCTTTTTTAAAAAAAATATTTTTAACATTAAAATAAATTTTGAATTCTAAATTCTCTCCTTCCCTCCAGCTTCTCCCCCACCCACTGAAAAGGAAAGCATTAGGATATCAATTATAGATGTGAAGTCATGCAAAACATATTTCCATATTGTCTATGTTACAAAAAAGCAAGGAAAATAAAGAAAGTAAGAAAATTATACTTCAGTTTGTACTCAGAGTTCATCAGTTCTCCCTCTGGAAGTGGACCACTGTCACTTTCAATTCAGTTCTTGGACTTCCCCAATAACACCGTGCTTCGGAATCAATCTTTGTTTTCTCATTTACCAGAATCCTTTCCTTTTCTTCATTCTCAAGGAAGAACATTGCCCAGAATAGACATTTTTTTTCCTCACTAAGAGTCAGCTTGGTACTATGGAAAAAAGGTACCATGGTTCTGGAATCATAAGATTTGGGTTCAAATCCTATCTGTGATGCTTCCTTCAAGATCCTCCGTGACCTTGGGCAAGAAATTAAATGTTCTTGAGTGTTCTCATCTGAGACCCCTTCAAACACTAGAGCTTTGATTCTCTACATCTTTCCCTATAAAGCAATGTTTGCCAGCCCATGGGCAGAATAATAATAATAATAGCTAATATTTATATAGCTCTTAGTAGGTGCCAGGTACTGTGCTAAGTGTTTTATGATCATTACCTCATTGGCCCTCATAACAACTCTGGGAAGTAGGAGCTATTATTATTCTCATTAAACAGTTAAGGAAACTTAGGCAAACAGAGGTTATGTGACTTGCCCAGGATCACACAGCTAGTATATATCTGAGACTGACCTTAACTCAGGGCTCTCTGACTCCAGACCCAGTTCTCTATTTGCTGGGCCATCTAGCTTCCCCTAAAAGAGTGGTGAAAGTGGAGAAGCTGCAGAGTTATTGTTATCATGTGGGAAGCTGCAAAAAAGCAAACTTCTAGAGACTGAATAAATACATCATAATATGTGCATTGCTCTCTTAAGAGGATTGAGATGCTGTAGTGATTAATAGCATTACTGAATACGTACTCATTTTTTGTGATTATATATTTACTCAAGTCTTGGAAACTAATAATACAGTTAGTAGCGTGTGTGTGTGTGTGTGTGTGTGTGTGTGTGTGTGTAACTTCTTTTAAAGTAGTTCTCCAAAAATGTGAGAAGCACTGCAATAGTTTACCAATCAATGCCTCTAGGTCAAAAGAGATGGACTTGTATCTGGGAGAGTATGGTAAGGTATGCCTAACCATGGGATGTTGGCTGATTTACCAAATTTTGAACTTATTACTTACGTTGAGTATGTGAAGATATCAAGGACCAAGTTTCTAAGAAATAGAAGTGAAAGTAACTACTTGAGATTTTGTAATCTAAGTCAATGAAAATACTCTGGGAAAAGATTTGAATTAATTAAATTCAGGGAGTCATAAAGAGGAAGACTCTCTGTTGCAATTGTAAGCTTTTGTAGTTTGTGCTGTTTGGTGAAAACCCCCAAAATATACACGAGTAGAGGAAGAGGGTGGGATGAGGAAGTGTTATGTGGTATAGTTAAACTGCTAATCCGCTTTTGGGTGTTAAAGACTCAAATCGAATGTAGTTCATTAACCAAAAAAAAAAATCTGTTTAGTATGCATTCAGTATGATGCCTGTAACTTGAATATACTTTAATTTGATTATGGAATAAGGTGAAATTCACTAGAACTCTAATTAATTATGATTTTGTTGCAACCAGGAAGAAAAGACCTAAAAGCATTTATTTTTTCCTTGTGTGAGAGGAGAGGGTTCTAGGTATCATTTTCTCTATTTGCCTTCTGTGGGAAACTCTTAACTCAGATAAAAAAACAGGAAAAAAATAGCAGGACCACATGTTTAAAAAAAAAACCCACCAGAGGACAATAATGGAATATCTCTGATATATGTACAGAGTAAAAAAAAAGTCTGCTCTATTCATATGTTTCTTTCGATGACCAAAAGGACACTTAGCTTGTCTATTTTTGCCCCCACAGAATGAGTTCATTCTTTAGGAGCTGTTCTTCAGACTACAAAGAATATAACTTATTCACCCACAGATGTGGTATCTGGTCACTGTAGACCCTGAGAAAGCAACATGGCCCTTCATCCTACTGGAAAATGAAGTTGTCACAGATGGAAATATGTCATGGATCCTGTGGCTTGTGTGGTAGCACCCACTCTCACTTCTCTCTTTTTGTGACCAGGTAGCTAGCTCATTGAGTTAGTTAGTTGGCAGGCAGGGGAAAGGAACAGGCTAGGGCTGTTAAGGAGAAACTATGGGGCAGAGGGTGAGGAGAGAAACTTGGTTGTATCTCCTGTCCATATATTGATTCAACACAAATTATATCCCCAAGTCATCCCCTCTCAGGGCTTTGGCTAGAACTGCTTCCACCACTCACTGGAGTGGTTGAGTTGAGACACTGGAACTCTTGTGACCAATTCTCCTTATTCTGAACATCTAATATGTGATTAGTGTTGGAAGAGGTCTTGAGACTGATGAAAAATTGTCATTTTGCTATCTGTTTTTAGAAGACATTCACAATTATTTATGTATCCTGGTATTAGGTATTGTCAGTTATATGTTTATTAGGTTTAGGGACATATGTGCATGTGTGTGTGTGTGTGTGTGTGTTGGGGTTGTAGAGGTTGTAGAGAAATACTATGTAGAGACAATGGTTGTCTTTTGTGAACTTTGAGGATGATTTTCTTGTTGAGGATAAAATCTGATCTTTTTAAAACAAGGGGGATATGGTGGTGGGTTGTTTTTTTTTTTAATTTTTTTGGTTTTCCTAAGTGAGAAGTTAGTGAAATGTCATGAGTAGAATACCAAAGACCCACCGGATACCACCAGGCTTCCTAGTTCTCTCAAAAGTAACTTGTGATTAGAAAAACAGATAAAACAATGCAGGTCTGAGGGACACTGGGGTGTTTGCTGTCTCCTTGTAATATAGCCCCTAGCTTTGAACCCACGTGTATGGGCTGGGTTCAGTCCAACAGGAGCCTGACCTATAAAGAGAGGAGCCTTTCTGGCTCCTTACACACCCCTTCTCCTGAGCCCTGGGAAAAAAATCATTTAAAAATTAGATTTGGCTCATGCCTAGGATTTAATCAATCAATCAATTAATCAACTTATCCCATTTAACTAAACTATTGAAGGTATCTACCTCTGATACTTCAATCAGGTACAGATATTTTTTCTGACTCAGTCAATTAATCAGTTAACATAAGGCATTGAACAACCTGGTGAATCAATATGGGAGGAGTAAAGGCCATTGGAGGAAGTGAAGTGATGCTTCACAGGAGATGTAATTTTATTGGCTAAGGAGAATTGATCACATACTGTGAATCTTCTATAAAGTAGAAAGCCAGTTTGGAACTCAAGCGTTCCAGTGTCTCAATTCAACCACTCTAGAGAGTGGTGGAAGCAGTTCTAGCCAAGGCCCTGAAAGGGGATGACTTGGGGATGGGGGAGCAGTAACGTTATTTCTGTTTCTTCCCCACCAGTCCCCAACCCCCACTTTGATCAGAAGAGAATATTGTGAATTTTGAAAGGTCCAGATGATTTTGGACATCTCATCAGTATTCCGACCTCATCTCTGGAACAATTAGTGGCAGTTTCTTTATTGTGAAGCTAGGACAAATTAAAGAAAAGGCAACTTCAAGACTCTCCAAGAAAGTCAGAAGAATCCTACACTATAATTAAGGGGAACATCCTGGAGACTCCAACAGAAAGAGTCCAGGAGTTGGGAGTTATCTCAGAATGAAGTATGCTTGAGGTGACTTTCTCCTGGACTGTACATGTACTTCTGAGAGGGTGTGCCACATACTTTTGAGTGTTGTGTTCTGTACCAACTGCTCTTACTATGGCAACTTAGGAAATATCACTTTCTAAAAGTTAGTTAAGTCTGTTTGATTGATATCAATTGATAACCATTGACGGAAACTTATAAGTGGTATTACCCCATCTCCTCAAGGTCCCCTGGAATCCTAAGAGGAGAAGTACCAGCCTGACTCTGGAGATTTAGGCTGACAATTAGAATGGGGTAGGAGAGTAGCCCCAGAGTCTGTGCTACATATATATAAAGGGTTGGATAATGTTTATTTTCAGAGCTGGGATTAAACCTAGGTCCTCTCACTTCAAATTCAACATTCTTTCCACTGTACTAGGCAGCACCTGAGGGATAGATCTATTAGCTGCCTAGCTAGGGAATAAAATGCTAGAGTCAGTAAAGGTAAGGGAATTTCCCCTAGGCAGAAGCCAGTGTGTGTGTGTGTGTGTGTGTGTGTGTGTGTGTGTGTGTGTGTGTGTGTGTGTGTGTGTTCTGAGAATAAAAGAGGGCCTTAAACTTTCTTAATGACCTTTCATAATTGCTTTGAAGAGCTTATAGCCTTTCCCAAGGTAGGTCATGCCACAACCCAGAAGATGCCCCGAGATAATTCTTGCCAGTAAACAATAGCTCATCCTCTGGAATTTCTGAGGCTTTTAGCATGTGGTCACTCAGTGACCTGGCCTTCTAAACCAGGGTGTTATGCTTCAAACAGCTGTCGATTCTGAAAAAGGTTAAAAAAAAAAAACAACACCCCACAGGTCCAGGAGGCAAAGGGCAGGCTCTGCTAACACTGCAGTGTCTTTCTTGAAGACAGAGGCAGGGCCAAGAAAAAATGATGGCAATTCACTTTATGACAGAGATGATGGCACAGTTCAGTTAACTTGTGTAATTTTTAGCTTCATGAATTCAATTCGGTGACCACTGACATAAGCTATTGTGTCTCTTCAAGGAGAACGCTGGTAAAGGAAGGTGACTAGAAAATGTTAAGTGAAATGAAGTAAGTTTGTACATTTAGTTTTGTACAGCAACCCCAACTGCCATGAGGCTAGAAATTTGAGTTTCCCAAGTGCCCCTGAACCTTTGAATCACTGTTTTCATCATTGGAAGCCCTCCCACCAACTAATACTCTGCCTGGATTCATTCCCCCAAAGCTTAGCGTATTCCAATACCCTGTTGTTCTCTTTAATCTCAGTGCCAGACTTTGGAAGAACAAATTTTTCCTCCCCAGTATCTGCAGTCTGCTCTGTCATTCCCCACTAAACCCCTCATGTCGGACTCCACTTCTGTCCTACCCTTCCACCATGACCTCTGGAATACCCACTATAAATATCCTTTTATTTTTTTTGGAGGGCAATTTGGGGTTGACTTGCCCAAGGTCACACCACTAGTTTTTGTGTTAAGTGTCTGAGGTCAGATTTGAACTCAGGTCTTCCTGACTCCAGGGCCAGTGCTCTATTCACTGTGCCACCTAGCTTCCCCAATATCCTTTTATTTTTAAACTGCTCTTGCTCTCTCCATCTTTTGGTTCTCACCTAGATCTGGCTTCCTCCAAACATTGCATCCCTGGCCATTCTTTCCAGTACTGATTCTCTCATACACCCTCACTCACAGGTGCCATTTGGGAAGGGGGACCATTCCCTTCTATCCATTGCCATTTCCAGAATCTCCCCCTTGCCATAACTCAGTAAGCTCTCCAACCTTTGAGATTTACACTTTCCTAATTTGTCATCCAAGCCAGATTCTGACTACTCAGAACATTTCCCTTCCATTCTCAATGAGTTCAGTGCTGGTCTCATAGCCTCCCTCTTCTCCCCAACTCCTAGCCTAATATTAGGGGACTTACATGCTGATGTTCTCATATGTAGTGAGAGCTGTCCCCTTAAATTTAGCATGGGAGTGTCCTTGTGTGGCTTGTAGGGAGGCAGGGTAGATATTTCTAAGTTCTTCTCTACCCATCCCTCACCCTTCTCCAAGGGAGATTTAATTTCCTACCAAGAGGGCAAGGAAGATGTTGGGGCCAGGAACTTGGCTGCTTTTCTCTTCCCAGAAAGAAGGGGTACCAGGCTAGATTTATATCTATTTCCTCTTTTAAATATTATTAATTCCTTAGGGGATGTGGTTTTCAGAGACAGACAGACAGACAAACAGAGAGAGAGAGAGAGAGAGAGAGAGAGAGAGAGTCCCATGCCAATAGATTTTGGGACTTAGATTATGCTTAAATATTCTAACTTTCCAGTTCCTCAATTTACCCAGCTGCCATGACCTATTCCTCTACTCAGTAGTATGCTGGTAAATGTTTAACAACGAGCTCTATCAAAAAAACAAAAAAGGTATGCACTACACACTTTCAGGTTTAGTCTGCACTATTAACATTTTCTCCATTACTTTCTTGAGTCTAGACAACCGACAAAACAATAACTCAAGCCCTGATTTCCAAGATGTAAATGCTCACAGTGAAAATTTAAGTGTCTCTGGAGAACCAGAGCAAGCTTCATTCAGCATATACCCCTGCCTCTGCTCTAGCTTAGCTACACAGAGATGATCACAGCTCTGATCTTGTCCTTGATCATCACCTACAAGTGTTCTGCTTCCATCTACAAGAACTTTGAAATTCATTTATCCAATGTAATCTTTTATCATTCCGCATTCCCCTATGATTTAACTATTCCTTAACCTATTCCTCACCCTCATGGTGACATAACCCTTCTACTCTTCAGTACCTTTCTAGACCATAACCCACATTCTGGCTATATTTTCCTCATCTCTTAATCTTGATTGATCCTTTGGCAAATCAGTTCAACTTTACACTATTGTTGACTTTCAAATCCCTTGCTTTCCAGAAAGTGCCATCACCATTTGTGCTTTGTCAAACCCCAATCTTGAATAACTCTCACCATCTTTTTCCTTTGTTCCTCCTCACAAGCTACTGAATAGAGTTGGAGGAAATAAAAAACCCTTTATGATATTGACTGGGTCCAATCCAAATTTATGTTATATTATCTCAACGGGGAACCCAGGACAGAAAAGTAATCTTCTCTCATTGATTCTCTCTTTCTTCATTGCAGTAGCCCCAAACTTCCTCTTCTCTCTGCATCCTTCCCATAGAACCCTTTACCTTATAAACTCCTTCAGCACAGGGACTCTTTTCCCTTTTTATTTTTATCCCTAGTGCTTAGCATATGATAGAGTTGATATATAAATGTTGATTGATTTTTAGATAGTGTGGGCCCAGATCACCTTAGCTTGGAAATCTTATCACTATGGATTTTCTCAATGCATTTAATCCAGATTTTCTTGTTTCAGTGTCAATCAAAAAGTCTAAACCCAACTTCTACAGACAGATATAAACTGATTTGCAATGCAAAGCATTGCAATATGTTTGGAAACAGACAAGAGAGTAAAAGTAGTCTTCTACTGAATAAACCCTGCTAATATGTCCAGTTTTAATGAAACTTAATCTGAGAGATATTATTAAGACTATGAAGCTGAGGACTTTACTTATTTCTCTGAAAAAATTGCAGCCATTTGCTTTGAGCTCCTTCTTCTCCCCTCATCTTGCACTCCTTTGACATTATTCCCCTTCTCCCTTCACTGCTATTTCTGATGAAGAGGTGGCTCTTCTCTTAGCCAAGGTCAACACCTCTACCTTCCATTTACTTCAGCCTTCTCCAGCATATTGTCTCCATTTTAATTCCCCCTCCCTTCATTTTTTAATCTCTCCCTATCTACTGGTTCCTTCCTTGCTGCCTACAAATATGTCCGAGTTCTTCCCTTCCTTAAAAAATTGTTATTATAATTATATTATCATGATACCTCATTATACTATCACCCCTTCTAGCTATCATCTTCAGTCTCTCTTCCCTCTCTCAGCTAATCTTGAAAAAGTTGTCCACACATACTTCTATCTCTTCTTCTCTTACTCTCTTCTAAACCCTCTGCAGTCTTCTGACATCATTATTTAACTGAAACTGCTCTTTCCAAAGTTAACAATGAACATTCCATTGTTAAATCTCGTGGCCTTTCCTCAGTCCTAATTCTTACTGGCTTCTCTGCAGCATCTGACACAGGGGATCGCCTTCTGCTTCTCTCTGGATTCTCCTACTTACCTGACTGCTCCTTCTGAGACTCTTTCATTAGATCTTCATCCGTATCATATTGGCTCACTGTAGGTATCCTCCAAGGATCTGTCCTGGGTACTCTTCTCCTTTCTCCCTATACTAAATCATTTGGAGACTCTCATTGATTACTCTGGGCTTAATTATCATCTCTATGTGGGTGATTCCCAGATCCATATATCTGTCCTTCTCTTGCTCCTAAGCTCCAGTCTCTCGTTATTCATTGTCTATTGGACATTTTGAACTGGACGTCCTTCAGGAGTCTCAAATTTGCCATGTCTAACACTGAATTGATTTTCTTTTCTCATAAACTCACCTTTTCTCTTAAATCCCTTGTTGGGGATAGTATCTAGTTCTGCGAAGGGAAAGTTGAGGTCCCCCACTAGTATAGTTTCATTACCTATTTCCTCTAGTCACCTAGGTTTGCTCTTGGCTCCTCAATCTTACTTATTCCACATAGATAACCCACAGGTAAACTGTGTTGTTCCTGTCACCCCAACATCTTTCTTTCCACTCCCAGAGTCACCATTTTAGCTTTGGCTCTCATCATCCCTTGATTATATACAATAGCTTCATAATTGATCTCTCCCTGACTCTAATCCATTTTCCATACCACTGCTAAACTGATTTTCCTAAAGCATAGGTTCAGCCTTTTCACCCACCATATACATTCAACAAATTCTGAGTCTAGTGCCTTCCTGTTACCACCAGGATCAAACATAAATTCCCATTTGGCATTTAAAATTCTTCACAATCTGGTCTCTTCCTATTATCTTGTACGACTTTCTTCTGTGCATGCCATAGTCTAGATACATTGGCTGTTCATCAGTCTTGGACTCCTCACCTCTACCTCTTAGAATACCTGGCTTTTTTTCAAGACTCAGCTCATGCCACTTCTGTAGAAGGTCTTTCCTGGGTTCCTCAGCTGATATTGTCATCCCCTCTAAGATTTCCTTATATCTACTTTATATGTACCCTATATATGGCCAGAAATGTACCATCTTCTCTCCCTTGTTAAAATATAAACTGCTCAAGGGCAGGAATAAGTGCTTTAGTACATGATAGAATTAATATGATTGTTGATTGATTTTTAGATAGTGTGGGTCCAGATCATCCTAGTTTAGAAATCTTATGGGTTTTCTCATTGCAGTTGACCCAGATTTTCCTGTTCCAGTGCCAATCCAAAAGCCTAAACCCAACTTCTATTGGGATTATATCTGTTGCCAGATAGAAACTGATTTGAAAAGGACACTGTTTGAGAATAGGCAAGAGAGTAAAATAGTATTCTAATAAATAAACCTTACCAATACATCCAGGTTTTATGGAGCTTAATCTAGGAGATATATCACTAGAAGTATAGTGACATGAATGAAATTGTCCATAAACTTGTTAAAATTAACAACAAAATCAAAAACCTTTGCTATAGACAAAACATGGCTTAACTTAGTTTCAGAAAAGGCACATGAATGTCTGAGACCAGATAACTGTGGATTCTTTCTGAGAAATCCACAATATCTAGGCATACACTGTACAATTGTATCCCACTTTAGTCAACACAGTAGGGGCCAAATATACTAAATAACCCCCAAAAGAAGACCTGGAAGCCTTCGGGGAATAAGCCTGCCTCTCAAAGGAGTTTTTTATTCTAACCAGTCCTGAGTGATCCCAGAGGTTAAAAGAGCAAGATCTGGCCTGAGAAATGTTTTAGAAAAGCATTAGTCAGAGGACAAAATTGCCAAAGGGGTGGTCCTGCTAGAAAATCCTTCCATTTCTGACTGGAATAGAGAAATTAATTGTGCCCTCAATCCAGAGGTGGATAATGCCACTTTTAATGGAGGATAAATATAATGACCACAGTAACAGCTAATGATATGATCAGAAAGGAGTTCACTCAATTTTGCTGTGACTGGAAAATACACTCTCTTGGTTATTAAAGTATCTAGGAGCCATTTAAAGTGAGATGCTCCTTTAATGGAATGAGCTTATTACAGAGATACCACAGTTCTTCCTATAGTTCATAGCAATTAAAATCAGAAATAAAAAAACAAATGCCAGAGGAGCTAGGCAACATAATTGCTGTATGTGGGATTTTCTTTTTAATGGCTTGTTTCAAATAAATATACCTGAATCACATTGAATAAAACACAGTAAGCAATGACACAACAGCTTAAGACCCTCCAGCCTTCAAAAATGTCAAGTTTAGAATTCTTCTCTTTATAGGCAAAACACTTTTGGATAAGACTTTCAACAATAGAGTGGAAATTAAAAGAGGGAGAAAACAGTCTATTCTTCCCTTTACCCAGCTATAGATTGTAGAAAGCCTATGACTGTTTTGAACAGTATACAAATTAGGCTGAGTGACAGCAGTTGAGTGAGAGTGTAAATTGTGTGTAAGAATTGACTGTATACAAAGTTTGATTACTCATCTTTATCATTTTAAATCTACTTGCTGTTAGCATAATTTTACATGTATTTTTAAAATATGACGTTATTTCCTCTGCATGTGGAGTCAATTTTTTTCCTTCTATTTGAATTTACATTACAATTTGTAATTTTCCTAGGGAAATTCAATATCTTTAAGCATTAAAGAGAAACAAATCCATTTTCAGTCCTATGTTTAAACATGAAAATCATTCACTATCAGCTAAGAAAATATCCTTCATTCCTTTGTAAAGTGAATGTTAACTCAAATAGATGTTAAGTCTTTCCCCATCCCTCTACCCCCAGCAGCCATTTAGACTTTTCATCTCATTTTTTCTCACACATGTGCTGGACTACAATTTAAATGCAAATGATTTCACTCCTCATTATCTGTAAGGTTCACAGCAGACTGTGTACAGTTTGTGACTATGCCGATGCATGTGAAAATTAAACCACGGTTCATCTGTATTCGAACACATTCATTACTCTGGGTAAATTCAAAAGGGCGATTCATCACTGGTTTTAAATTATACACTCGAGTTGCAGTGCACTAAGGTTTACAGAGAAATGACTTCTATTTACTGCATAGGAAAGGCTTCCTACAATCACAGGGAGCTCAGAACTTCTTCCACAGCATCCATGCAATTAGTTCCCAATGACACCAGGTAATTGAAATAAGAAACTTCATTTTAATGTGAATACAATTACTTGAGTGGAAAAGAAGCATTTATGATAATGCTACACACAACTGGATGACCCCTAGGCCCTCTATATACTACCAAGAATATTACATCGGTCTAAAATGCAACAGAGCAATAATCAATGACTCACTGAATCATCACTTCAGGTGGTTTTTCTTTTCTTTTGTTGTAAAGTCACACCTTTCAAATATAAAATTATTGGACTTCTGGAGCCAACATGGCAGAATGAGGAAAGAGCCCTCTGAAATCTTTGCAAATCCCCCTCCAAACAACTATAAAACTGCCTAAAAACTGATCCAGGATTAGGGAAGTGATTTACCAGCCCAGTAGGAAAGGTCTGTCTCACTGGGGTAGGAGGGGATCAAGGTCCAAGAATAGTGAGCTTCATTGTAGGGGGCTTGCAGCAAGGCTCCAAACCTGGTACAATGCACCAGCGAGACCCCACCCTACTACAAACCAGCAGCCCCCTAGGCAAGTGAGCAGTCTGTGCAGCATAGCAAGGCTATGAGGTCATATCAGTGACCTCACCCCCAGCAGTTAGTTCCATTGCTGACCAGTAGTGAGACCCCACTATGGGGCTGACCAACAGTGAGATACTGACCCAGGGGCCTATTGGCAGAGAATCTGCTCCACAGTAACTCAGCAGCAGGACACCACACCTATGACAGACCAGCAACAAGATCCTTCCTCCAGGACCAGCCACCAGAAAGACTCTGTTACCATAACAACTCACTAGCAAGGTCTCCCCACTGGAGTAGGCCACCAGATAAACCCCATACCCAGGGGAGGCCAATGGGGAGGTCCCAACCCCCAGTATGAGCCAGAAGGGAAGCCTACTCTCCAGAGAAAGCAAGCAGTTAAGCCCTGAAGTCCAGTGAAAGCCAACAGTAAGACTCAGGGTCCCAGCACCAAAAGCTTGGAACAGTGCAGGATCAGAGCCCAACTCTCACATAAAAATATCAAGTAAGAAAATAAGGCAGAAAAATTGAGCAAAAAAAAACAAAAACAAAAAAAGCTTGACCATAGAAAGTTATGGTGATAAGGAGGATAAAGGCATAAACTTAGACAAGGACAATAGTGTGAAAATGGCTACATATGAAACTTCAAAAAAAATGTCATTTGGTCTTGGGTCCAAAAAGAATTCCTGGAAGAGCTTAAAAAGGATTTAAAAAAGTAAATTAGAGAAGTAGAAGAAAACTGGAAAAAGAAATGAGAGTAATGTAAGAGAATCATGAAAAAATGGACAATAGCATGAGAAAAGACACATAAAAATTTACTGAGGAAAATAACTCAATAAAAAGCAGAATTGGGCAAATGGAAAAAGAAGTACAGAAGCTCACTGAAGAAAATAATTTCTTAAAAATTAGAATTGAGCAAGTGGAAGCTAATGACTCTATGAGACATCAAGACATGATAAAACAAAATCAAAAAAGTAAAAAAAAAATGTGAAATTTTTCATTGCAAAAACAACTGACATAGAAATAGATCCAAGAGAGATAATATAAGAATTGTTGGACTACCTAAAAGTCACAATTTTTAAAAAAATCTTGGACATCTTTCAAGAAGTTATCAAAGAAGAAAACTGCCTGGATATATTAGAATCAGAGGGCAAAATTGAAATTGAAATAATACACCAATCACTGCCTGAGATGCCAAAATGAAAAATCCCAGGAACATCACAGCCAAATTCCAGAGCTCACAAATCAAGGAGAAAGTACTATAAGCAGCCAAAAAGAAACAATTCAAGTATCATGGAGCTACAGTCAGGATTTCACAGGATTTTGCAGCTTCCACATTAAAGAACTGATATGATATACCAGAAGGCAAAAGAATTAGGATTACAACCAAGAATCACCTAACCAGAAAAATTGAAAATAATCTTTCGGGGGGGGGGAATGGAAATTTAATGAAATAGAGGATTTTTAAGCATTCTTAATTAAAAGACAAGAGCTGAATAAAAAATTTGACCTCCAAAAATAATATTCAAGGAAAACATAAAAAGGTAAAGAAAAAGAAACAAGAGAAAGCATAAGAAATTCAATTAGGTTAAACTGTTTATATTTCTATATGACAAGATAATATTTGTAACTCTTAAAAGCTTTATTACTATAAAAGCAATTAGAAAGAATATATGTAGACAGAGTGGATATAAGGTGACTTTGATGGGATGATACCCCAAAAACAAAATAAAGGGGTGAGAAAGAGAATTGCACTAGAAGAAGGAGGGGGGAGATTAAATGGGGTAAGTTTTTCCACATAAAAGAGGCATAAAAGAACTGTTATAATGGAGGGGGAAATGAGAGTGGGGTGAGTGAGGGGCAAAACTTAAACCTTGCTCTCATCAAAACTGGCTCAAAGAGGGAATAATATAGACACTCAGATACAGAAATCTATCTTATCTTATAAGGAAGTTAAAAAGGGACAGGGATAAATAGGAGGGGGAAGGCTGATAAAAGGGAGGGTGTGTTGGGGAAGGTGGTGACCACAAGTGAAGCACTTGTGAAGAGGAAAAGGGTAGGGCATAAGAGAGTTGGAGGGATAAATAAGTGGAAAATAGCATGGAAGGAAATACACAGTTAGTTATCCTAACTATAAATGTTAATGGGATGAACTCACCCATAAAACAGAAGCAAATAGCAGAATGGATTAAAAATCAGAACCTTACAACAATTCTTGTTGTTTACAAGAAACACATTTGAAGTAGAGAGACACATACAGTAAAGATAAGGGACTGAAGCAGAATCTATTATTCTTCAGCTGAAGCAAAGAAGGCAGGAGTAGCAATAATGATCTCAGACAAAGCAAAGGCAAAAATAGATCTAATTTTAAAAAGTTAAAGAAAGAAACTGTATCTTGCTGAAATGTACCATAGACAATGAAGTCATTTCAATACTAAACATATATGCACCAAATAATACAGCATTCAAATTTCTGAAGAAGTTGAATGAGTTATAGGAGGAAATAGGTAATGAAACTATACTAGTGGGGGACCTCAAATTTCCCCTCTCAGAACTAGATAAATCTAACAAAAAAATGAGCAAGAAAGAAGTTCAGGAGGTGAATACAATTCTAGGTAAGTTAGATATGGTATGTCTCTGGAGGAAACTGAATGGAAATAGAAAGGAATATAGCTTTTTCTCAGCAGTACATAGCACCTACACAAAAACTGATCATATATTAGGACATAAAAACCTCACAACCAAATGCAGAAAAGCAGAAATAATAAATGCATCCTTTTCAGATCATAATGCAATAAAAATTACATCAATAATGGACAATGGAAAGAGAAGTTAGAATTAATTGGAAATTAAATAATTCAATCTTAAAAAATAAGTGGGTCAAAGAACAAATCATAGAAAGAACCAATAATTTCATTAAAGAAAATGACAACAATGAGACAACATACCAAAACTTATGGGATGAAGCCAAAACAATACTTCAGGGAAAATTTCTATCTCTAATTGCCTACATCAATAAAATAGAGAAAAAGCAGATCAATAAATTGGACATGCAACTAAAAAACTAGAAAAAGAACAAATTTAAAATCCCTAATTAAACACCAAATTGGAAATCCTGAAAATCAAAGGAGAGATTAATAAAACTGAAACTAAGAAAATCATTGAACTAATAATAAATAAAACTAGAAGCTGGTTTTATGAAAAAACTAATAAAATAGATACAAGTTATATTTTAAAATAGATAAAATAAAAAAATAAAGATAAAATAGTTAATTTGATTTAAAAAAGGAAAGAAGAAAACTAAATTACTTGTATAAAAAATGAAAGGGGTGAGTTCACCACCAATGAAGAGGAAATTAAGATAATTGCTAGGAGCTACTTTGCCCAATTATATGCCAATAATTTTTATAATATAAATGAAATGGTTGACTATCTACAAAAATATAAATTACCCAGATTAACAGAAGAAGAAATGTTAAAATACTTAACCCAGTATTAGAAAAAGAATTGAACAAGCTATCAATGGACTTCCTAATAAAAAATCCCCATGACCAGATGTAGTCACAAGCAAATTCTACCAAACAGTTAGAGAACAACTAATCCCAATACTGTATAAACTATTTGGAAAGATAGGTGAAGAAATCCTACCAAATTCCTTTTATGACATAAATATGGGGCTGATACCCAAATCAGGAAGAACCAAAACAGAAAGAAAATTATAGACTAATTTCTCTAATGAATATTGGTGCAAAAAATTTAAATAAAATACTAGCAAAGAGATTACAGCAATATATCACAAGGATCATACATTATGACAGATACAGCTCTGGATGAGAAAGTGAGGCTGGCAACCTTGCACAGCCCTCCCTCACTGAAATCAAAGTCAACTGTAAGTCATGTCATCATTTCCTTAATGCCATGGTCCTCTTCGAAAATGAAGGACAAACACAGCCTGGGCCATCCCTTGACTCATTTCTTAAACAGACCTATTCACTGAATGGGCGTTGCCTTACTGTAAGTGAATATATGAAAAGGCCTTAGCCTAAAAGGACAGATGAATATCTGGTCACTGGATCCAGTGTGGCTCTGGAGGAAAAACTGAGGCTGATGACCTTTCACAGACCTCACTCACTCAAATCAAAGTCAACTGCAAGTCACTTCATTCTTTTCCTGATGTCATGGTGCTCTTCGAAAATGAAGGACAATACAACATTATGACCAGGTGGAATTTACATCAGGAATGCAGGACTGGTTCAATATTAGGAAAACTAAACATAATTGATCATATCCATAACAAAGCTAATAGAAATCGTATGATTATCTCAATAGATGCAGAAAAAGCCTTTGACAAAATATAGCATCTATTCCTATTAAAATACTAGAGAGCATAGGAATAAATGAGGCTCACCTTAAAATGATACAGAATATTTATCTAAAACCATTAGCATGTATCTGTAGTGTGGATAAACTAGAAGTCTTCCCAATACAATCAGGGGTGAAGCAAGGATGCCCATTATCATCTCTACTATTTAATATTGTACAAGGAATGTTAGCTACAACAATAAGAGAAGAAAAACAAATTAAAGGAATTAGAATAGGCAATGAGGAAACAAAAACTATCCCTCTTTGCAGATGATATGATAGTATACTTAGAAAATCCTAGAGAATAAATTAAAAATTAATTGAAATTATTAACTTTAGCAAAGTTGCAGGATACAAAATAAACCCACACACATCATCATTATTTCTATATATTACCAACAAAGTCCAGCAGCAAGAGATAGAGAAATTCCATTTAAAATAACTGTAGATAATATAAAATGCTTGGGAGTCTACCTGCCAAGACAAACCCAGGGACTATATGAACACAACTGTAAAATACTTTTCACAGAAATAAAGTCAGATCTAAACAACTGGAAAAATATTAATTTCTCATGGATAGGTTGGGCCAATATAATAAAAATTATAATTCTATCTAAATTAATCTATTTATTCAGTGCCATACCAATCAAACTATCAAAAAATTAAATTATACAGCTAGAAAAAAATAATAACAAAATTCATCTGGAAGAACAAAAAGTCAAGGATATCAAGGGAGTCAATAAAAAAAATTCAAAAGAAGGTGGTCTGGGTATACCAGGTATCAAATCATATTATAAAATGGTGATCATCAAAAACAAAAACTGGCTAAGAAATAGAGTGGTAGATCAGTGGAATATATTAGGTACAAATAACATTATAGTAAATGACCACAGGAATCTAGTATATGATAAACCCAAAGATCCAAGCTTTTGGAACAAAAACTCATTATTTCACAGAGTACTGGAAAAACTACAAAATAGTACGGCAGAAACTATGTATAGACCAACATCTCACACCGTATACCAAGGTAATGTCAAAATGGGTATATGATTTACACATAAAGGATGATGATACCATAAGCAAATTAAGAGAGCTGGACTACTTTATCTGTTAGATTTCTGGATAAGAATTGAGGATTGAAGAAGATATAGAGAGCATTACAAAATGTAAAATAGATAAAAACCAAAATTACAAGGAAAGCAGAAAACAGGGGGGAAATTTTGCAACAAGTATCTCTGATAAAGGCCTCATTTCTCAAATATATAGAGATGAGTAATATTTATAAAAATACAAATCATTCCCCAATTGTTAAATGATCAAAGAATATGAACAAGTAATTTTCAGACAAAGAAATCAAAGCTATCTATGGTCATAGGAAAAAAATACTCTAAATCACTGTTGATTAGTGAAATGCAAATTAAAATAACTCTGTGGTATTACCTCACACCTATCAGAGTGGCTAATATGACAAAGAAGGGAAAATGTTGGATGCTGGAAGGGATATAGGGAAACTGGGACGCTATTGCACTGTTGGTGGAGTTGTGAACTGATTCAACCATTTTGGAGAGCAATTTGGAACAAAGGGCTATAAAACTGTGCATAGTCTTTGATCCAGCAATACCACTGCAGGTCTATATCCCCAAAACATCCAAAAAAAGAGAAGAGAACTTATTTGTACAAAAAATATTTATAGCAGTTCTTTTTGTGGTGTTTAAGAATTGGAAATCAAAAGGATACCCATCACCTGGGAAATAGCTAAACAAGCTATGGTATATGAAAAGTAATGGAATATTATTGTGCAATAAGCAAGAACAAGCAGGATGATTGCAGAAAAACCTGGAGACTTAACTGATACACAGTGAAGTGAACATAATCAGGAGAATGTTATACACAGTAAGAGCAATACTGTTTGATGAAGAATTGTAAATGACTTAGCTATTGTTAGCAATACAACGACCTAGACAATCTCAAAGGATTAATGATAAAGCATACATCTGCCTCCAGAGACAAAAGCTGATATTGTTTGAATACAGATTGAAGCATGCTATTTTTCACTTTCTTTCATTTTTTCCCTTTATTTGAATCTTCTCGTACAGAATGACTAACATGGAAATGTTTTACATAATTGCAAGTGTATAACCTATATCAGACTGCTTACCATCTAAGGGAGGAGGGGAAGAAGGTATAGAATTTGGAACTCAAAACTTTTAATAAAAATGTTAAAATTTTTTGAAGAATATATACAATTATTTTTAAATAACTCTTTGATGGAAGTAGATCATTAAAATAAAAAATCGAAACTTGCTCAACCTGCCACAACAGGGTGAAAAATACCCCTTTCTTTCCAACTATCAGATAGCTATTTAAATTAGATCCATTCAGATTCTATGAATCTAAATGGAAAGTTAAACACTGTATTCTGAAGTCAATACAGAGGTAAAGCATTCAGCTCCTAGATACCAGTGAAACTACCAGGAAGGAAACCTGGGACAATGCAGCATCCAGCTTTTGCATTAAAATGTGTCAATTACTTGTGTCCACAGTGGAATAGAAGCATTTTCAAAACCATTGAAAACAAAGTCCTATCTGCAAATAATAACCAGAGCCTTAGGAAACTGATATAACACACACATACATGCAGGATGCTATATTAAATGCTCAATACCAGGAAGAAATCTTTTAGTTAGTTTCATTTTATGGGTGTACATATATACATATGCATTTGTGTGTATATTATATACATAATATATATTATATATACACATCTGCATACACACACATATTTATTGTATATATACACACACACTGCTCTTGATGAGACTTTTTATCTAATTTGACTTTTCTAATTTGGCTGGTTCTTAATAAGCTTCCAGGAAAAATCCTGTACCTTGGTTTAAAATATTAATTCAGACTCTAATAGTTGGATATATGATGAGTTAACTTTTTTGCTCTTTTTTACCTTGGAGAATCAAAATGATCCCCCAAAGCAGGCTGAGGTTATTTTTACACAGGCAAGTAAGAAATGATAACTATTAGCACCTAGTAAATTTAGGCTATGGAGATCAGCCCCCTGGAGAATTCTGACATGCCCCCCCCCCCCAATAAACCTCTTTTTCTTCTTCATTAGTCTTCAGTCTACATATTTATTTCAAATCTCCACTGCCTAGGTAGGCATAACTTAAAACAGTTTTTAATATATGATTAAAATAATGTACAGCACATCCAAACTGATCAGTTTGCTACTGCCTACCTCTACAGTCAAGCTACATAGACAGAAGACAGAAAAGACAACCTGTGATATCGGTTGTGTCTATCAATTGTATACATATAGATATTGTCCAAAGCACCCTATTTTGTGAGAAAAAGTTTCTAGCCTTGTTTTGGAGACTATAAATTAAGGGATTTTTTTTTTTTACAATGCCATACAGTTCACACAGATATTAGTCTAAAAAAATGAATTTATTGACTCAAGAACACCAGTAACAAACAGCAGTGGCAGGATATTAGCTGTGATGTGATTTTCAATTAAAATCTTAAGTGGGTCTATTCTCCACCCCCAACCCCAAAGATAATATGCTTTTTAGTACATTTATTAACCAGTTGCATTAGCAACTGGGTAGGCAATTTCTATGTTAACAATCTGTACTAGTGTTTATAGATGACTAGAAGTTGATTTCTCACTAAAAATATACAACTTAGAAATCTTGTCCCCCCAATTTCCCCTGCTGCAAGGGAGGCAGGATGGCATAATGGAAAGGGCACTGGGTTTGGAGGCAGAGACCTGAATTCAAATGCAGGCTTGGCTCCAAACTACCTGTTTGACCTTAGGCAAGTCACTTAACCTCTGTCCAGATCTAAATCTATAATCTTGAATGCTTTATAAAACACCAAAGGAGGCTACTTGTTACCTTTTCCCTCTTTCTCAGGCACCGTCAAACTCATTAGGGTCACGGATCTATTATTATATGACCTCTACTCTACGCATCAGGAATTTGGATCCTATTCCACTTAATGACATACCTCGACTCATTTTAATGTTACCTATTACCATCTCTTAAATTCCTACACTCTCTGTGCAGTACCAGATTCAATTTTGAATACTCATTATCAGTCAACAATAAGCTATTCACACAATTAAATAGACATTGACATTTGGTTTGATTGTCATTTATTTTTTCTTTTAAATAAAGCTCCTCTTGAAAGTATGCAGTAATCAGGAAGGAAGGGAAATCCCAGGACATGACTTCCCCATATCTTTTCATACAGCCCTATATATTTTAAATTATAATTTAAAAACACACACACACAAATGAGACGGCACAAATATCAGTGCGGCCCTGACTGTCATAATTTTAAATTAGTTCCCTGACTTTTCATACATCTCTTGTATAATAAATGAATTTATGAATGCTTGAATATGTATTACATACATGGTAAATGTACAAATAATTGACTTACTGGCATGGTTAATAAAGATGTACATATTGCACAAGATGAGCTTTTTGCTGACTTAACTGATGTACCTACCGTACATTCCTTTGAAAGCTCAACATCCTAAACATGTTCTATTATTCTAGACTAAGCCAAGTAAAACACAATGATTGAGAAATTAATTAGGCTACAAAACGAGTAATTCCAAGTCGCTTTATATTAAGCCAAAACCTTCTTTTGGCCTATCAAGTCCTAGCTTACTTCTAGCTCCCCTTCTTCCTGAGGATCTGAAAGTGCTTGGAGAATGAGAATCCCCTTGGCTAGACAATGGTTTGGGGGTGAAGCACAGATGGGCCAGCTGTGGCCACTGCTGCTGCAAGACAGTGGCAATATCTGGCTAAGTCCCATATTTCTAAAGTGGAGTACCTAGAAGGTATTTAAGACTGGCCTAATCAGGGGGGCCTACCTTGATAGGTAGAATCTAGCACACTATGTGAAGACAGTTTTTACAGGTGGTGTGTTCCTCTAACCACCTCCAATTCATTTCTTAGCTTGGCTTTACATACTAGGCAAATGGAAGTAAATAAAAATCCCATTCCAAATGTCACCCCAGCTGGATTTTGTGTCTGTCCTTTTGGCTTGCAATCATCCTAAGAAAGAGCTTGACTGCTCCCAGAGGTGTGGGGAGGTCTCTCAGTCCATAGTTCAGAACATAGGGGGAAAAAAGTCTATTGTAACAGGTGTCTTGATTCAGGAAAGAAAATCTCAGCAGTCCACACGGCTGAGCTTTAGTCAGAGAAGGGCCAAGAGAGAGTGAATTGTTACCTCAAATCAAGAGCTTTCCTGCATCTATCTACACAGTGTCATGTACAATTTCTTGCATGAAACTGCATGAAAGGAAATAGACTGGAATAAATGGTATGTGTTTTCTCTGTTATGAAACACAAAAAAGAGGCTTCTCCAAAGCCTGTCAAGGGCCCGTGTCTGCTCTCATTCACTGCTGTCTACTCTTGAAGCAATGTCTCTCGCCAGTTAAAGCCTCCAGTTGGTCCATGTGTGAGGGGGAGGATGGGCGGATCAGTCAGCTGCCACACTCCTGTTTCTCCTAATTCTTCACATGAACAAAATCCCAGATATGGAATCTGTAGTCACAGTGGAAAAGAGGGAAAAGATAAAATAGAGATTTAATGCCATGAACTCAATTTTTTTTTTATTATCAACTTAATGACCAAAACAAAAAACAAGTAAATAAAACAAATAAAAGATTAAGAGTAAAATCTTACAAGAAACTCAGCTTTTTATAAGGTAGACTTTAATAAATTAACAACAAACAAGCCAAATAGATTTTGATTCTAGGTCTCCTTTCCAGGGGTGCCTGAAGTTATTTTACCTTGGGTTTTTTCCTTTAAATATACACACATACACACATATGTATTTATATATAGGTACACACATGCATAATTATAACTGTAGTTGTATTATATAAAATAAATTTTAAAAGACAGCTATAGTTAGTATCCATAGTAACCTATGAAACCAAGAGAAAAGTAAAAACAATGCTCTGGCCTATGCAGCTCCCTCCTACTTCTGTAGTGAATGACAGAAGGGCAGAAAATGGGACTAAGGCTTTTGGGAATACTCAGTTTCTAGATTAACTAAATAAATAGGTGTACATATATATACACATGTGTGTGCATGTATGTGTATGCATACATGTGTGTGTAAAATATGTGTGTTGTTTTCAGGTCCACTTTTTCATGACCCCAGTTACTGGACACGTTTTGCTCTTTCCTTCTCCAGCTCATTTTATAGATGAGGAAACGAAGGGAAACAGGGTTAGGTGACTTGTCCAGGGTCACACTGCTAATAAGTGTCTGAGGGTAGATTTGAACTTAGGTATTTCCGACTCCAGGTCTGGTGCTTTAGCCATTGTACCACCTAGCTGATATAGATAGATCGATAGACAGATAGTATATGTGTATACATATGTATATGTGTGCATATGATATGTATAAATATAAATAAATTATTGGTACTCTTAAATGTGATATATGAGATCCATATCCAACCCCCACACTGACATTACAATAAAAGAACTGAATTACATTGACTTTAACTTTTTTGATATCAATAAAATCAGAAGACAAGCAGGAGCATCAGCTCAATGGAAAGATGGCTCACAGGTTCTTCTTGGAGAAGCAAATGAAGGCAGCGGCTGAGTGGGCTTTATTATCCATCCAAAAGGCAACATGAAATATTTCATGCACCATATAGTCATCTCACGTTAGAGTGCTCATAAGTATTTTCAAAAAGCTTATCATGAAAATAATTGCAGCTTATCTATTAACATCAGTTGCAAAGCATGAGGATGATCAGTCTCTTCCAGTTCTACACATATAATCCTGTACAACTCTCTAAATTAAAGCAACAAACACTTTGATACTTGGGGAGAATGACAAAATTATATTGGAAAAATATGGTTTGGGAGTAAGAAACAGAAGAGACCAAAGACTCATGGACATAATATCAATACTTTTTTTTAAGGAAAAAAATCAGGAGTTACTAGATGAGTCAAGCACCAAGCAATATAAAAAATGAGGTTGATTGTGTTTTATTAGATAACAAACTGTTTGTTAATGATATCAGAACCCTTCTTGGACCAGTTATTTGTACACTGTCGGACTAGTGACTTCTGGCTAGGATAAAAATTGACAAGAAAACTAGAATAAAAATGAGAAAAAGAAACAGTGTCTGATTAAAACAGCTCCAACTTAACCTACTTAAATAAGCTGTTGATGCTGGAAAATGGGAACTGGATAAAGGAAAGGACATCTAGATCAAGTATAACCATTTCTTAGAGAAGTTTAAATGATGTGAATTAGTTGACAGGAGGAGACCAAAAGAATATAGAAACTCTCTTAGATAGCAAACACTTGCTCTCCTTATCAAGCTCTAGAATCCAAACATAACATCAGTCTAGAATGTAAACTCATTTGTCAAATCTCATGATGAAAGATGGTAGAAGATTTTCTGCCATACTGCCTCATTAAATAACAATAAGGCAACTGGAAAACAAGTTTATAGAAAAGTTAGCAAGAGATCCAACTAAACAAAGCTATACTGAAAGGATATATAATGAGACTGAAAGGACAACAAAAACATGACGAATGAAAATGATTCATGAAGATCTTGGTAAAAAACACTTTTTTATTGTCAAGGACAGTGGAACTACCATATTTGGACTCTAACATCATACTCCTGGCTGTGCTGTATTAGGAAGTGGAGGTGGCACTGAAAAAAATAATGATGGGGTAAGCAAATGGGTTAGACCAAGGGTGAGGAACCTGTAGCCGGGAGGCCACATGTAGCCATCTAGGTCCTCAAGTGCGGTACTTTGACTGACTCCAAACTTCACAGAACAAATCCCCTTAATGGATTAGGTTGGACCAAGTACATACAAAAAAGGTCTTTCTTTAAGTCTTGAGAGCATTGAAGGATAAATTCTCTGGATATTAGAAAGAGTGGAAGATACCAAAGGTTAAAACAAACAAACAAAACAAAGCCCTAAGCATCATTTTACCCAAAAGGCAGAAGAAATAATATCAGTAGCTACTGATCCATATGCTATCTTCTCATAATATGCACATTTTTATAAGAATCTACATTTCTATTGAAAGCATCCTTGGAAAAGGTATGAGAAGGGAAAAGGGTAGTTTTCACAAATGATATTCTAAAGCAACCACATCTTTATAGTCATATTGTCGACAAAGATGAGGAAAATACAAAATCCCACTGTATTAATCTGTTTACTATATACTTTTTTAAAAAGCATTTTATTTGACAGAGAAAAATGAAGCCTTAAAGTTTTCTTCCAGCAAGGTCTTCCTTCCATATACATGCCAAAATTATAGAGGTTTTGTAAAACGGGGAGATTTAAATAACTGGAGATATATTCATTGCTCATGGTTAAACCACAACAATAAAATAAAAGTCCTGAGTTAATTTGCAGATTTAGTGCTATACCAATCACTTACAGAGAACATGCTTTTTAGAACTCTAGGCAAAAGAATATGAAATTCATTTGAAAGAACCAGACGTCTCAAATCTCAAGGGAAATGATGAATACAAATATCAGTAAAGGGGTCATAGTATGATCACACCTCAAATTATATTAAAAAAAAAACAGAAGTCATTAGAACTATTTGGTACTGGTTTTAAAAAGAGAATAGATAAATTAAACTGTCTAGACATTCAAGAAATAAAAATTAGGAAAACAAGCCTTTGATAAAACCAAGAACAAAAATACTAGAGGAAGGACTCCCTATTTGACAAGAAGTGCTAGTAAAACTGAAAAGTAGCAAAAATTAATTTAGATCAGCATCTTATATTTACCTCCAATAAATTCAAAATAGATATGTGACCTGAATATAAAAGGTCACACACACAAAAAAAATTATAAGAAAATGAAATCAAGTATCTTTCACAACTCTGGTGAGAGAGTGAGAGAGTAATTTAAGCCAAACAAAGGACAGGTGATAGCATTAAAGATAAAACAAATAACTTTCACTGATGTAAAAACCATGTAAACTGAAAAAGCTTTTGTGTAAATAAGGTAAATGAAGACAGAATTAGAGAAATGGTACAGTGGTAAAAAAAAAATATAATTTCATCAAATATCACCAGTAAATTTAATATCTGAAATAGGCTGGGAATTGTCACAAATTTATAATGTCAAAAGTCATTCCTCAGTAGATAAGGATATGAACATTTTTTCTTTTTTTTTGGCTTTTTGGAGTAGGGAAAGTAGGGTAATTAGGGTTAAGTGACCTGCCCAAGGACACACGGCTAATTTTTGTGTGAAGTGTCTGAGGTCGGATTTGAACTTAGGTCCTACATGACCACCTGAAAAATGCCTCCGATTTAAATCACTACTAGTAAGAGAAAAACAAATTAAAACAACTCTAAATTTTAGCTCTTATCATATGAACCTACAGATATGAAAAAAAGATGACTATTAGTCAATATTTGGGGGGGGGATTATGGGAAGATGGGTATTCTGATGCACTGTTGATGGAGCTGTTGAAGTGGACCAGCTCTTTTGGACTTCAACTATTGATATCGCTCACTCCATCCTCTAAATTGGACCATACCTGGGATGAGCTAAACCATTTCTCCCAGATAGAACTTGTCTTCACCTCAGACATTTTCCACCCTACCACAACTTATGTATCCACAATCCACAAAAAATAGGGTATTATAAACAATACCCTAATATTAACTTTTAAACAGTCATTAGTAAATTCAGGCAGCCTGACTAAATAAAGGTCAGGAGTAATTTACATGTACATACACTTTAAGGAAATTCTAGACAAAAATCTGAAATTATAACAATAGCTAGTATTCCTACAGATCTCCTAATTTTTTTCAATATCCCTAAGGGAATACTGCATTACAAAAGGACTCTGTGTAGATTCCGCTTAAATAACAAGTGTCTGTATTTCCAATAAATGTGTACCCTGGGTTTGTAGCAACCTTGGAAAATTCAAGGGATCTCACAAGCTCACAGAGATTTTGGAGGACCAAAGGACAAAGACTTCATGGGCTGGAATGTGTGTGAGTATGCATGAGGTGAGAATCCTCAGGTCTGGAGTTCCCATGGATTTTGAAGGGACTTATGCCTACCCTTCTAGGAACCTCTGTAGGGAAAGAGAAATGGAGAAGAATGAGAGAGAAGAGACACACTAGGGCTCTCTGTGTGTGCTCTTTTTGGGGCCAGGAACAAGAGACAGGGTGTGCTGCCTTACTGAGTGTGGGTAGGCAAAAGAGGAGGCCATTGGACACAAATGCAAGATTGGGATCAGACTGGAGCCATCTGGAGGAGGCAGAGAGAGGATAGATAAGCTAAGCAGAGATGGGTGAGATCATATTGTGCTGAACAGATCTGTTTGGTGAGAGGTCATTGTGATGCCCAGAGCTGACACTATTCCAAACTGTATCTGATTAGCACAAAGTACAGGGGGACCATGACCTACTCTAAGGCTGCCTTATTTTTTAAGCAGCTGCAATACATTGTTAACTCATTCGGACATTGTAGTAATTTAAAGCCCCTGGATCTCTTTCACATGAACTGCTAATAGGTCAGACCTTTCCATACTATATTTACATAATTGATTATTTTAACCTAAATACAGGACTTTACAAGTTTCCCTCTTGAATTCTACCTTGTTAATTTCAGGCTAATATTCCTGACTGTTGAAACTAAAGTTTTGGTTTTTTTTTGCTTTTTGAAGGGCAATTGGGGTTAAGTGACTTGCCCAAGGTCACATGGCTAGTTGGTTTTGTGTGTGTGTGCTAAGTGTCTGAGGCTGGATTTGAACTCAGGTCCTCTTAACTCGAAGGCCAGTACTCTATTCACTGTACCACCTACCTGCCCCGTTAAAACTATTTTGAATCCCATTTCAGTCATCTAGCACAAACACACAGGCCATGGTAGTGCTTGAAGCAGATTAAAATATAATTGGGAAAAATTTAACAAAATAAATAAAAATATAATAGAACATGGGTTGTTAATATGAGTTTTTCTAAATCAATGTGTTACCCCCAGGGAACTTTATGCATGATTTAGCGACCCTCTTTCTATTTGGGTTCAATGCTACTGATAAGGCATATTAACTATTCCTTTCAGCTTGGTGCCAATGCTCAACTAGAAGAAAAATCAGAAAGTTTGGTCTGTAAATATTATTTGGGATGTGAAAAAATGGCAGGGCAGGGAAGCTTCAAAACTAGGCTCTCCCAAACTAATTTGGCAACAGAAGTCTTTGGGATTTGAAATAAATTAATAGAACCCATATATGCTTGAGTGGAATTAAACAGAGAATTCTTATTTTGGAGCAAAATTGAATAAATCAATTTTATTTTAATACTGAAATATTGTCATTGAAATGGACCAGTTGAGTTGGAGATCCTTCCAGCTGACCACACAACCAGCTAATAAATTTTGATACACACATGAGTTTTCCCACTTATAAAATGAGAACAATAGCAACCTGTCTCTCAGGGATGTTGTGAGGATAAAATATGTGTAAAGTGTTTTGCAAACTTTAAAATGCTGTTATCTTTGTTGTTGTTTAGTAATTTTTCAGTCATGTCTGACTCTTCATGGCCCCAGTTAGGGTTTTCTTGGCAAAGATACTAGAATGGATTGCCAGTTTCTTCTATGGCTCATTTTACAGGTAAGGAAACTGGGGCAAACAGGGGCATACAGCTGGTAAGCGTCTGACGTCACATTTGAATGCTGGTCTTCCTGACTCCGTGCCTGATGCTATATCCACTGCACTACCTAGCTTCCCCCTTCATACTTACTAGGTATTATTATTAATTATGGTTATTAACAACACCAATCAATTCCATGTTACATAATTAGTCAATTACATAATAATATTATTTATATTATAAATAATACATAATCTACTGGGGAAAATACATCCATCAATGGAGTTCCTTACAGAATCTCTATTCTTATCACGTGACATAACACAGTTCTGCAAAAAAGTTTAGGAAACACTACTCTAAATTAATTTTTTGATCTCGGCAATTTAATCCTAATGGAATTACCTGTCATGAGGAGGGCTTGACTCTGTGACTGTGCAGTGTTTATCATCTTCAAAAATGGGCTATTTTTCTAATTTTGTGATGATGCTTCCAAAGTTAGATTTCTGTCAAGCATCATCTTTTTTTTTTGCTTTTCATAGGGGCAGTTGAGGTCAAGTGATTTGCCCAAGGTCACACAGCTAGTAAGTGTTAAGTGTCCAAGGCTGGATTTGAACTCAGGTCTTCCTGACTCCAGGGCCAGTGCTGTATTCACTGTGCCACTTAGCCACCCCCCAAGCATCATCAACTTTTAAAGAACAGAAGAAACTAAAAGAAATTATGTTCCAGATTATTCCATATTCCCTACTTCCTCCTGATGGGGTGCTTGGGTGCCTGTGCTCGAACTCCAGTTTGTAAAATCACATCCAGTTCCAAAACCACATTTCTCCCTAGTCTCAAAACACTGTCTCAGGCAGTTTCTCTCTAGCTCAAGCGCAGCATGTTCTAACAAAGTACTTCTCCCTCTTCCTGATACAGTGGCCAGCTGCACCTATAGAATTTAGTAGTTTGACCCAACTGAGTACCGGCTGAAGCAGCTGTGTACTGGGTCATACCTATCATACATATATCCTAGATTCAGTCATATGTATACTCCCTAGCTCATTATATACATCCTGAATCCCTCATTAGCTTGGGACATACTAAACTCTCAACATCCATCTTGTCAAACATGACAGTGATGAGAGGCAGCTTGGTCAGCCTGACCGCTACCTGGCTTAGTGATGTTTCAAGCCTAAAACCACACCTCCATGCAGCAACCCCTGGGCTATTTCCCAGTGAATTCTGGGCAATATGCCTACGCAGTAGATATTAATAGTGCATGTTCCTTTAAGAACCAACCACTCCTTAACTCCTCCCTAATCCCACCTTGACTCACCTAGTTAGCATATCTGGCATAGGTTTTAATACAGTTATCCTATATAAACTATAATATACCCCCTCCTCTAAGGTTGCAGGTTCCCTGAGAACTCTTGCCCGCTGCATAGCCTAACAACAAAGCTTTGCCACCTTGACTCAGAGAATGCTTGAGTCCATGAATTCATTCCAAACTGCTTTAGAGGGACTCTGGTTAGTGGGGTTCCTGGACTCCCTGACCCCCATCACTTCCACCTGCTGACAATCTTCCTACCACTTAGAATGTAGATTAACACACATTTCTATATAGATATGTACAATGTGAGAATTTGCTTTGCTTGAATATACATGCTTGTAACAGGGTTTGGTTTTGTTTTCCTTTCCCAGTAGGGAAGGAGGAAGAGAGTCAGATTTTCATTAATATATTTTTTAAAAGACAGCCTTCTTACCCATTTTTTTTTTTAAAGCAATTGGGGTTAAGTAACTTGCTCAAGGTTACACGGCCAGTTATTTCTGGGTGTGGTGCTAAGTATCTGAGCCTGGATTTGATCCCCAGGTCATCCTGACACTGGGGCCAGTGCTCTTACTCACTGTGCTACCTGGCCGCCCCTCTTACCCATTTTTCAAGACCTAGTACAGGAGAAATACCTCCTCCTTGAAGTCTTCTCTGATGACCCTTGCCAGAAGTGAGCTTTCCCTCCTCTGAACTGTTATAGTACACAGGAGATTTTATTGTATTTTTTGTATTTTAGTTTTGTAGCACTGTGTGGCTTTTGGATTGTATTGCTATTAGAGTGTAAGTTTCAAGAAGGCAGAGGCGCTGTTGCTTACATCTTTGTAGTCCTGACACTACCTAGCACAATGTCTCATACAGAGCAAGCCCTCGATAAACTGTGCTGAAGGAAAGACCGAAAACATGCTGAAGGAATGACTGACTGACTCCCTCTGGCTCCTGAATGAATGAACTGCCACACATAAAGGCCTTGCATTTATCAATCAGCAAGCCACTAAAATATAATGAAACCATGAGGTGCTATATGCTACTTAAACTAAAGTGTAAGCAGTAGTGTGAATTACCTTTCGGACCATCTGCACAAAGTCCTTGGAGTTCTGGGGTGAGAGGCCTTGAAGCTGGCACGTACATGCTTCAAGGGAAGATGCATGAGCCACTATCAAGATGTTATTTCCTGGGAATGGAAAAGTAGAGCATGTGAAAATGGATCTGGAAAACTCTACATAGGTGACATTCAAAATGGCAGCCCACCCTTACAGCCTTTCACATTTCTCTCTATTATATATTCTGTTCCTCCAAATTCTGCCACTCACTGTCCCATAAACATTTCCCTTGCTTTGCTGCCTCCAAACTTTTGTTTATATAATTTCTGGAATGTCCTCCCCACATCACCATTCCAACAATTCCATCCCCATCTCTTTTAAAATTCTATCCATCCTTCAAGGCCCAGGATGAATACCACCTCCTCAACGAAATTTTCCCTGATCCCTCGAGTCTCCTCTGCTTCGATAGAAAATGAGCTTTTTCCTTCCTTGCAACTTGGAGGGTGGTGAAATGGTTAGAGTATGAGACTTGGTATTGGAAAGATCTGGATTCAAATCCTTTCTCAGACACTTGCTAATCATGTGACCAAAGGCAAATCATTTTAAACTCTCTGAGCCTTAGTTCCCTCATCTGTTAAATGAAGGGATTTGACTTGATGGACTTTAGGGTCCTTTCCACTTTGAAATCTACAATCCTTTGTATCTGTCTTAATACACTTAGGCTCTATTTTGTGATATAGGATTTGTGTTACAGGCAGTCAGACACATTGGATAAAAAAACTGGGTTCGAGTTCTACCTCCAACACATAACGGTAGCTATGTGACCCTGAGCAAGTTACATAATCTCTCAGTGTCCCAGAAAACTCTCTAAGACTATCCATCACAGAGAAGTGGCTGATTTGCATTGGTGGAGGTAGCTTTCATTCCAGGAATTCCTTAAAAATCACAGGCTTGGACCAAAAAAAAAAAAAAAAGGATTCATAGAGATATCTTTTTTTCCCCTTCTACCCAGTCCTGAGTTCTCAGAAGTTTCTAATAGGGCATTATTATGTGTGTACTGAGGTTAAGTAGTGGTAACATGAGCCATGTGAAACCCCTACCTGGGAACATTTTACAACAATTTGGCCATCCTAACTATTCTAAAATTCAATCAATAACTTCAAAATAGGATAGTTTGCTTTATAATGGAAATAGAATAGTTATAATTTTGTATACAGGAGATAGGTGACAGAATAAAAGAATCAAAACTTCAAGCATCAATCAAATATAGCTATGTAATCAAGTACAGCTTTAATGGACTGAAATAATAACTGCCATGAATAGATTAATACTATCCAGCATGCCGTGTGATCAGCTAAGAGGCAAAGCTGGCATGCTAGTTTGCTATTTCTAAAAATGAGTGCCTTCAAACAATATCCACCATGGTGCCATCTAATATTGTACTCCATGTTACATGAGGCAAGGTTATAATATTCAGAATGGTGCCATCTAATCACATATTTCATGTTACAAGGCTATGTTATAAAATCCAGAATGGTATCATCTAATTCTGAATTCCATGTCATATAGAGTGATGGTACTATATTTATTATGGGTGCATCTAATATTGTATTTCATGTTATACAGGGTGATATGTTAGAATATCCACCATGGCACCATCTAGTACTGTATTCCACATCATCTATGGTAACATTACAATAATACTATATTTCACTTTACATAGAGTGACACGACATACAGTAAGGCTCCAGTGTACCTCAATGCAGTCCCCTGTTATCTGGGGTACTCAGAGGACATTACAAATTTAACATGAAGGTCTAGGCAAACGGTTAGGGAAATACTTCTCTTTTTTGTTAACCATTTGGCTGCTAAGACAATCTTAAAAGAAATAAGAGAATCAAGTTAACCATGTTGGAGAATCACTGCTAAATTCAAGGTGGAGTAAAAGAGAACATTGCTTACCTTTGCTTTTACATTCACTTATGATTTCTTTCGTGACTTGGAAGCTTCTACTGATGTATGTGTCATAGGACTCAGAAATCACTAATTTGCTGACTGGTATATGAGGTCTATAGACAGAAGAATGACCAAAAGGAATTAAGACATTTTGATAGCTGGAGAGAGAACAAGTAATAGTAAAAAAGACGACTGTGGGGTAGGAAAGGCAGTATGGTATAGTGGATAGGGAGCAGCCTCTCAATCTCAAAGGCCTATGTTCATGTCAGTTCCACAGTAGATGTATGAGCAAGCTATTTCACCTTGGTACCCCAGGCAACTCTCTAAGAGTGTAAGTTGCAGGGAAAAGGCTGATTTGCATTGGTAGGGAGATTTTTCTTATCAGTAACTCCCCATATAGACGTCTAGTCCAAAACACAGAGTAACTAGCCCCCATCCTCTTACTGGCCCCCTGCCCCTGATCTTTCCATGCATACTTCTTTTTCCTGGCTTAACCATACAGCATCCCTAAGAAAAAGGCAGGTACAGGGAATATTTTTATAAATGGGGCACACTGAGAAGCAGAGAGATACCCTTTCTACATCATTCCACCATAATGGTAACAGCAAATTTTCAAAGTGCTTAAAGTTTGTAAAGTACTTTCTTCACAATCACCATGCAAACTTGGGAGTATAAGAATTATCCTTGTTTTACAAACAAGGAAATTGAAATTAAGAGAGGTAATCCTCTGAAGAACTAAAGTCTAATGAATCAACTAGCTACCTTGTCTACACAATGCCTGATTATTTGTCAGTTGACTTTACCATCATCTAACCCAGGGATGGGTAACCTGCGAACTCGAGGCCACATATGGCCCTCTAGGTCCTCAAGCATGGCCCTGTGACTCAATCCAAACTTCACAGAACTAATGCCCTTAATAAAAGGATTTATTGTGTAAAACTTGGACCCAGTCAAAAGGCCACACCCAAGAACCTAGAAGGCCACATGTGGCCTCAAGGCTGCAGGTTCCCCATCCCTGGTAACTGTAGCTATAATGAATTATTATGGTCAGAGGGCTAGGGTAAAGAAACGCTGAGATGACATCTCTTGATAATAAGGTTCCTAGATATTTCCTCAATCTCTGTCAGGCATCTAACCCTCCTTGCACAAAATATTCTTTAGAAACAAGCTTAAGAAATATTTGGGACTGTATACTTCTTCCTTTAATAAGCCTCCTAGTCAAATGAAAAGGACATTGGACAGATCATTAAGAGAACTGGTTTCATAAAATCCTATACTATTAAAGCTGGAAGACAATTTAAACTTCAAGTTCAATCACCTAATTTTACAGATGACGAAATTAAGGCTCAAAGAAATTAAGTGATTTGCCCAAGGATACATAACTTGTTCATGTCAAAGCCAGGTCTCCTGGCTCTTGATGCCCATTCTACTCCATCATGGTTCTAGGTTTAGCCTGGACAAGTCTACAAGCATCATGGTGTGGTGGGATTCAATTCCACAAGCATTTACCAAGTGTCTACCATGTTCCAGGTACTCTGCCAGGGTAATGAGGATTAAGAGATGAAAATGAGACAGGCTATACCCCCAAAGGGCTTATGTTTAAGAGAGATAATACAATACATACATACACACACACAAGTAAATATAAGATATCGACCAAAAAATACAAAATGATTTTTGGAGGGAAGGGAGCTAATAATTGATGTCATCAGGAACGGGTTGGAGTAGATGGTTTGTAGGGTCCTTTTTCTGGCTCTAAAGCCTTCATCTTTTATGTGCAAAATACATATGTATAAGGGGCAGGGGGATGACAAGATGATTTCTAAGAGTCACTTCTAGCTCGAAAATTCTATAATACTACATTTTATGTGTTTATTAAAGACTTCACTAACTTTGTTCATTCTTAACTATAGTTACAAGAAACTGGATCTAAAGTCAGTAAATAGCAAAATGGTCCAAAGGACCAGGGGACTGTTGCTGTGCATCACAATTTGTGTTTGATGGTCAGCCTTATTACTTCTAGAGGTCTCAAGGCTCATGAGACAGTACCAATTTATATGGCTGCATTAACAACATTTTTCCTTCCATGATTGCAGTTATAAAGGAAAACGAATGCCTCTCAAGGAATCAGAAATACTTCTTTAGTGATCTTCTAACCCCACTCTGTCTATGACTGGGGCTATCACACATCATACACACAACAGAATGTAAGCTCCTTCAGGGAAGGGATGGTTTCATTTCTGTTTCTGTATCCCCAATGTCTGGTACAGTTGTTGTTTGTCATTTTTCAGTTGTGTTCAACTCTTTTTGACCCCTTTTGGAGTTTTCCTGGCAAAAATACTGGAGTGGTTTGCCATTACCAGGAAGGAAATGTCCCTACTTTATAGAAGAGGTACTGAGGCAAAGAAGGGTTAAGTGATTTGCCCAGGGTCACTCAGCTATTAAGTGTCTGAGGCTGAATTTGAATTCAGATCATTCTGACTCCAGGCCTGGTGCTCTATCCACTGCACTACCTACCTGCCCTCCATAATTAAATCTGTCCAAAAGTAGGATGGGTGGCAGAGGGGTGATTGGATCCCCTTCCGCTTCAAGCAGAGGCCAAAAGATAACTTGTCAGGGATAATGCAGTGGAAATTCTTTTTCTGTATAGGTTGGACAAGAGGGTCACTGAAGTTGCCCTCCCAGCCTTCAAATTCTGTGCATCTATAATTCTTCCCTGTGCCTTATGGCTCGGACTGTGACAAAGGTCACACTATGCACAATTCTAACCCTGTTATGGTGTAATGGATTGGTGCGAGTGAACAGGAGAATAAGGACTAGAACTCAACTCTCCTGGCTCTTAGTCATCTGACTGGCCATGTTTCCACCATTCCTTGGGCCCCAATTTAGCACCTCTCCCTCAATGCTTTTCAGTCTGAAGTTTTTCCAGAGGAAGTGTCACTGGAGGAGCAGCGGCCCCACACTTTTAGATGCTGCCTTTCACATGTGCAGAAACAAAAATAAAGAGTTGATAGGTTCTAAAGTCAAACCAAGGGCTGTACAAAAATACACCTGTAAATGGGAACTGGAGTGGGCACTGCGTATACCCTGCCGTTGAAGTTTTCTGGATCTACCTCTCTTTTGTGTCTATGGGTGAACAACAAAAGACAGTGTAGATGGAATGATCCATGCACATTTTTCAAGTCAGAATGAGAAGAATTTTAGCAACTGTTTGAGGGGAATACCAGAGAGCTGCCTTCAACCAAGACAGCTGGGAGTGGCGCTGTGGGGGAATATGCCTTGCCCAGGCTGGCAACAAGTTCCCCAATTCCCCATCAGAACATGCAATTTCTGTTGGCTCAATGACATTACCTTTGGCTGCATTCCTCATACCAGAGCAAAACTATAGCCTGAGGGAGAAATTCCATGGAGGGGGAGAGAACAAAATGTGATGTACAACTATGAGGGGGGGTGTAGAGAGAGAGACATTTTAAAATCTTGAATCCTTTGCTTTTACTTACAGACTGACTGACTCCTCAACACAAGGGGAAGTAGCAGGGACATAAATTCTCTAAGAGGGTCAGTTGAGGTTCTACTTACAGACTAGATAAACTAGTCTGGGCATCCAGACACTCTTTGCCTACCTGAGCCAGAAAGCCTCTGAGGTTTTTCCATCAGATTTGTGCTTCTGGATTTAGAAAAAGAAGGGGCAGGATATCACAGGGGAGAAAGAGTTGGTTAAAGTGATCACTTGTCCTAAATATAGCCCTCAAACATGTGACTGACATCCCCCATCATAATAACTAGGAATGTCTATTTCTAGAAAAAGGCATTTTACAAGTACCTGATTCTATACTTAGTGGTTAACTTTGAATATATTAATTGAAGCCAGACTAACTCAATTTCTTTTTTTGACAGTTACCAGACTGACACATCAGGAGAATGCCATAGCAAAGCATTTAATGTAGTCTCTCTTAACATATTTGTGGGAAAAATGGAGAGGTGTGGGCTAAGTGGCAAGAGTTGGATGTCAGGACCAGTTGAATGTCAGGGCCTAAACCACAGTCATTAATGGACCAATGTCAACATATGGAGGAAAGGTCTCTAGTGGAAGGCCCCAGGGATCTATGCTCAGTCCTTTGATGTTTGTCTTTTTTTCTTGTTTTAAATCAATGACTAATGAAATCTTACCAAATTTTCAATTGATGCAACATTTGGAAGGACTGACAAAATGCTGGATGAAAGAAACAGAATCCTGAATGATGGATCAAATATAATCAAGAGATAATAATAAATGCACAGTCTTATAAGTGGGTTAAAAAATCAGTTACATGAATCCAGGAGTTGGGGGAGGGGACTATGGGCAGACGAGTTTATGTGAAGAAAGATCTGGGAGTTTTAATAGAAATCAAGTTCAGTATTAGTCAACAGTGTGAGATGGTAGTCCAAAAAAGCAAACTCAATATTTGGCTACATTAATGTCCAAAATTAGGGAGATGATTGCCTCACTGTACTCTGACTCGACGAGACCACGTCAGGGGGTACTGTTTTTGGTTCTAAGAACCACATTTTAGGAAATAGAAAAGACTGAGGTGCATCCTGAGGAAGGCAGCTAGGAAAACGAGAGGTCTACAAATGATGCTGTCTATGGATAAGATGAGGGAACAGGGAACGTTCAGTTCAGAGAAGAGAAGACTCGGTAAGGGTTAGGGAGAGTATCTTTCAAGTATCTGAAAAACTATCATGTAAAAAAGGTATTGAAGTTATTCTGCCTGGCCCCAAAGGCAGCTAGGTGGCATAGTGGATAATAATAATAAAAATAATGATAATCATAGCCAACATTTATATACCACCTACTATGTGCCAGACACTGTTACGCACTTTACAATCATCTCATTTGATCCTCACAACAATCCTGGGAGGTGGGTGCTATTATGAT
>NW_027187348.1:4692535-4723011 GCF_028583685.1 Petaurus breviceps papuanus | reverse complement strand
TTGTGAGGATCAAATGAGGTAACATTTGTAAGCCATCCATCCATCTATCCTTCCTTCCTAACTAGGGACAATGGGGGAAAGTTGCCAAGGTGGAATGTGGTTCAATATATGAAGAAGCTTTCTAACAATTAGGATCTAGAAAACAGAATGCATGAACGTAATTGCTGCTTATGAGTATATGAAGTATTGCCATGGGGAAGAAGGATCATAGGATTCAGAACTGGAAGGACCTTAGGGATCATGTAAGCCAAAAGTCGAGTGGGCTACCTCAGAAGGTACTTGGTCCCCTCCCTTCCCCCGGAGGTCTTCCAATGAAGGCTCAGGGAGGGGAGAAGTCTCTAGTTCAGAGAAACACTGGACTGGCTCCATTCCAACTCTGAGAGAGAGTCAGCAATTCAAGTCACCCAGCACTTACTAAGTACCTACCAGGTTCCGGGCACTGTGCTAAGTGCTAGGGATATAAAGGAAGGCAAGAGACAGGTGCTGACCTCAAGGAGCTTACAGTCTAATGGGGGAGACACCATGCAAATCAGTCTTGTCCGACTTTTCATGACCCCATTTGGGGTTTTCTTGGCAAAGATATGGAAGCTGTTTGCCATTTCCTTCTCCAGCTCGTTTTACAGATGAGGAAATTGAGACAACCAGTATTAAGTGACTTGCCCAGGGTCACACACCTAGTAAGTGTCTGAGGCTAGATTTGAACTTAGGAAGATGACCCTTCCTGACTCCAGGCCTAGTGCTCTATACACTATGGCATCCCCCAGCTGCCCAAACGACATATATGGGAGGAATTGGAGATAATCACAAAGGGAAGGCACTACTTGCATTAAGGGGACTGTGTAAGGCTTCTTACAGAAGGTGAGATTTTAGCTGTGATTCCACAACAATTCTATAATAATCAACTTTCAACTACTGGCGTGTGAATTATACACTTTGTAGATTACTTAAATGTAAATGTATTTCATGTTTAATTCCTGAACAGGAAGCCTGATCTAGTAGTACTAGAACAACAGCTGGAAGACCTGGGTCCAAGTCTTAGTTCCATCACTTAGTACCTGCACAGCTGTAAGAAAGTCATTCAATCTTCGAACTCTAATTTTCTTATCTGTAAAACGGGTCTATCAGTGCTTCCGCAGGCCCTCACAGGGTGGTTGTGAAGAAGTGATTTGTAAGTCCTAATGTGCTATATAAATGTTAACTATTAATCTGCTCAGTGACCATAGGCAAGTCATGTGACTCCTGTGGACCATAGTTTCCTGCTCTCAGTAAAATGAGATTAATATCACCTACCCCAGAGGGTTGCTATATAGCACTGTGAGGTTTACAAAGCACTTCACAGATGGTATCTCTGGATCCCCACAACAATCCTGTGAGGGTCATGTTATATTATGCCCATTTTACAGATAAGAAAGCTGATGGGTTTTGTTTTTGTTTTTTCCTCCAGAGAGGTTAAGTGATTTTCCCAGGGTCACACAACTAGTAAGTAATAAAGGCAGAACTTGAACACAGATTTTCCTAACTCCAAGACCAGAACTTTATCAATTTCACCATCTAGCTGCCTCAAAAGAATGCATATTTATTTTTATGCGACTTTGAGCCAAATATAATCAGGAAAGCAAATCTTCAGGAAAAAAATCGCAATGTATACTAATGCCTAATTACTTTAGGATTATTTGCTATTATCACATACAGTTCTCCTACATTAGTACCACTAAATGAGACCTGACTAAGTCTTGTCAGTCCACAACTAGCAGGTTAAAAGTGGTAAATAATTTTTTAAAATTTAATTTTATTTTCTTTAAAGTTCTGATTTTTCTCTTTCCAACCTCCCTTGCTCTCCACTTCCTCTATCCACTGAGGAAAGCAAGAAAAATAAAAGCCATTACAATTATGTCTAGTCAAGCAGAATAAATTCTCACATAAGCCACATTCCTTCTTCCTCTCCTCCCCCAAAAAAGTATTTCAATCTGCACTGAGTCTATCACTTCTCTCTATTTGGAGGTGGATCACATGAAACTGAAAATAATTTGGAAAATCATCTTTAAATCCATCTCAGGAAATAACAATTTATGTGAGGCTACCTGTAGGTTGTATCAACACTCAGGTTGGCAGCAGCTAAGTCTGATGGGGGTATCCATGCAGGCAAAGTATTTCCAGCAACCCACTTTGTCCACTCAAACAAGCCAGGTTCCACACGGATCTTCAAGTGATTTTCTTGTTGTAAACCTTGTAAAAGGAAAAGAAAATGAAGGCAAAGGGAAGGTAGTTCTTTTGAGAGAATACGAACCATGTTGGTTAGTACTTGTTTTCTATTCTGATTGAGTCAGCAATTCCTTTTCCACTTGGCTTCTGTCTCTAACTCATACAAGAATTTGCAAATGAGCCCATTTCCAAAGACAGTTTTTGATCTCCTAGAGTAAGTTACAAATACACAGAACTTGAGGCACTGGCCAAACCATCATGCTATTGGGTGGTGCCTCTTTTAAAGAAAAAAAAAACATGGGTTGGGAGCCACTGAAGATTCCTGCCCATGGAGGTGATGTAGTTAGATCTATGTTTTGGGAATATTAATTTGGCAGCAGTGAGAGATTACTGAAGGGAGATTCATATCCAATCAAGCACTGTCCTGCCAATTTCCTGTTAATGCTGGCATATTTTCCATTTATTTCCTCCTCTCCCCACTCCCACAACTCTACTATATACCATCATTACCACTCATTTAAATCATAGCAATCATCCCTTTACATGCCCTCTGGCCTCCAGACTCTTGCTCTTCTCCCATCTATTCTGAGCCCATTGGCAGAATGGTGTCCCTTATCTCCAATCTGATTTTATCACTTCTCTACTCAGAACTCTTCTGTGGGCATGCCTACTGGGCAAAGTTCAAGTTCTTCTGTCTACTCTTTAAGGACCTTCACAATGTAACAGCCTCCTGTTCATAGTCTTAATTCTTTACATGCTTCCACCAAACATCTCCTGTCTCCTGAGTGTTCCGTGCTGACCGCGCCTGTTTCCATGTCTTGGTCACGATGTTCCCTATCTTCTACAGAATTCCTCCCTATCTTTTAAAGTCCAACTCAAATGTCTCTTCCTCCATGAAGTCTTCTCCATTTCCCCTGGCTAGTAATGACCTCCTCTCCCACCAACTCCCAACTTCAAATAGCACTTCATTTTACAACTCTCTCTTACAATACTACATTTCATGCATCTGTTTTTGTGTCTTATCCCCTTTACCAGAAAGTAAGCTTTAGGAAGGCAGGGATTATGTCTTATGTAATCTTTGTATTTCCTCCAAGGAATAAGTACCATGCTCTGCATACCTAAAAATTTTCTATTGAATCTACTGCTGACTGCTGAGAAATTACATAAGAAAAACTATTTTCCATGGAAAACAAGCTAAAAATGCTTGGTTAAAAGTCCCATCTCACTAGGAAGGCTCAGGTGTGGAGCTGCCCAGAGTCAGGGGACTAAATGACACTTTTAGGATGTACAAGCTTGTGATTCTTACCTTTCAAAATGTTGTGTGCAGTCTGGACACATCGCAGGGAAGGGGAACAATAGACGTGGTCAACAATGGTGTTACTTTCTAACAGGGCCTCACCTACAAAGAGAGATGGAATCTACTGGCTATATTTGGTCTGAGCTAGTGCCCAAATGTGGCCCCACCTCGCCAGGGTACCCAAGACACACAATGGTTCACACAGAAGCCTAATGATCTGAACCTTATCCCCAAATAAACCTTTCCCCAGAATCCCCAACAAAAAGCAAAAGTGATAAACTCTTTCATCTTTTCTCTGTTCCATCTCTGCAGGCCTAATGTGCAGCAAAATGCTGTTAGCAGGGAGCTGAGCCCTAGGTAATCCAGGGGCTGGATAATGGATTTTATGATAATAGACAGTAGATCTATATTGATGAAAATGAAAGCAAATAAAACCCTAGAGCATTAACTCTCAGACACCAGAGACCACTCTAATCTCTCAATGAATGTTTATATTTTTTTGGTGGTATCCACTTCCTTTGGAACAGAGTCTGCTGTCTCTAGATGGCGGGTGTGGGATAAACCAACAGATTTATGGATTCAAATATGACATGTACAGACCCAGCTTCAGCCACAGTGGAATGGCCCTTCATTCCTGATGTCTCCTTTTCATATTCTGGCCTTCCATATAAATTGTCATGACAAAAGCAGCTACTTTATACCTGGAAGGCTCGACCTTCCAGGGCTACAGGGACTCATACCAGTAGAAAGTACAGAAAAGTCCCATATGGAATGTCCTATATCCTTGAGGATCTGAAAGCACTGTCATGCATTCCACTAGGGGCAGCCCCCACAGCACCCCCTGCCTCCAAGATGGTAATCCCAAAAGAAAGTTATTCTGGGATGACTTACCTACTAGTCTGGCTTGCATACATCCAAACACAGTGATGGGTGCATCTTTCTCATAATCCCGGAAACCGCCACTCCTTTGAGGTAAACTGTGAGGCATATTCAGGTTGGTGCGGATGTAACGGCCTAAGGGAGAAAAATCAGGCACAGAACCACTTGAATTCTCTGCTTTTTAAACCTTCTCTTAATGATCCTGCCATTTTAGTACTTACTGGCCAAGAGAAGCTAACTTTGCTTTAGAGTAGTGAAAAACATTAAGAGCATTCAGAGAGCTGACGCTTTTGTTGGCAATTATATTCTGGATTCTATTTTCCATTCTACTTAAAATTACAGAGAGGTAGATTTTGCCTCTGTATAAAAAGCTTCTTAAACCATTAAATGTATTCAATAGTGGGATGGGCTGCCTCGTGAGGTAAGCTCCCTGTCACTGGAAGTGTTCAAGTGAGGCTAAATGACCATTATTGAAGTTGCTGGAAAGTGAATTCATGCATCAGATAAGGGTTATTATACCAGACGACCTTGTAGGTACAGAGAAAAGAACACGGACTCTGGAATCGAGAAGAGGTGGGTTCAAATACTGCTTCTGATGCTTCTTACCTCTACAACTTGGGGCAAATCATTTTCATGTAATTTCTTTGGCCTTCAGGTTCCTTATCTGTAGAGCAAGTCAGTTGGACTGGATTGCCATTAAGGTCCCCTCCAGTTCCAATCTATTCTTCTATAAATCCATATGGATGATTGATAAACATCTTCAACTCAAAATGTCCTAAATGAAACTTTCGTAACTTCTCTTCCCAAACCCACCATTCCTTTAAACGTCACCATTTCTGTCAAGTGCACCGTACCCTTCAAATGACAAGTTCAGAGCCCTGGGGTTGCCCTTGACTCTTGCTTCTCTCCCTTACCCCCTGTATCTAAGCAGTTGTTAAGTCTTGTTGGTTCTCCTTCTTGTGGTTATGTGATTTGTCCTTCATTCTTTTTTTTTTTTGGAGGGGGGAAGGCAGGGCAACTGGGGTTAAGTGACTTGTCCAAGGTCACATGGCTAGTAAGTGTGTCAAGTATCTTGAGGCTGAATTTGAACTCAGCTCCTCCTGACTCCAGGGCCAGTGCTCTGTTCACTGCACCACCTAGCCACCCTGTCCTTCATTCTTGAAGAGGACAATGACATAAGGGAGATGATGACATGACTTGCAGCTGAACTGAATTTGAGGGAGGGAGGGCTGTAGCCAGAGCAAGGAAGCAGATAGGAGCTTGTACGTAATGCTTTAAGGTTTGCAAAGCAATTTGCATGTGTTCATTTATGTGCTCCTCACAATAACCCTCGGAAGTAAGTGCTATTATTTTGCCCACTTAACAGAAGAGAAAACTGAGACACAGAGAGGTTAAGTGATCTGTCAGGGTTACCCAGCTAGGCAGTGTTTGAGGCAGTATTCAAACTCATGTCTTCCTGAATCAAAGGCATGTGCTCTATCCAACTGTTACCTAGCTACCTATAAAAATCGTCAGTTCTCATAATCTCAGACAAAGTTAAAGTTGAAATAGATTTAATCAAAAGAGAAAAATAGGGCATGTCAGTCACATTAATCAATATTGTCTTAGACTATTTAAAATTAACTAGACAGTATATGGTCGAACTATTGCTGTAGTGTAAGAAATGATGAGTTAGTGGATTTAGAAAAATATGGAAAGTCTTGGACTTATGAAGGAAGAGGTTAGCCACCCTTGGAGAAACACGAGGACAAATATATATAGTGAGGTCTTACATAGATGCATATGAATGTGTTTGTCTTTATAGGAGTATGATTATACATATCTATGTATATATATATATATATACATATGCATTGTAAGTATATGCATATGTATATATATATATACATATGCATTGTAAGTATATGCATGTATACTTATGTTTGTGTGTATATGTGTGTGTGTACACACACACATGCATTTGAGCTTAATTGTAGCCTTCTTGGGATGGGGGTGGGCAGGAAGAGGGGGAAATAAAAGAACAAAGTAAAAAGTGCACAGCAGAGAACAAAATAAAACCTACAAGGAAGCAAAGAAAAGGACAACTCTGAACACAATGCCTAGTATTTATTATATAGGCTTTCTTTTTTTCCTCTTTTTTTTTGTTTTTGCTTTTTGGAGGGGGAAGGGTAGGGAAATTGGGGTTAAGTGACTTGCCCAAGGTCACATGGCGTGTGTGTGTGTGTGTGTGTGTGTGTGTGTGTGTGTGTGTGTGTGAAGTGTCTGAGGCCGGATCCGAACCCAGGTGCTCCTGACTCCAGGGCCGGTCGTCTGCTCACTGCACCACCTAGCCACCCTCTAATATAGGCTTTCTTGAAATGGAAATTTAGTTTTACATATTTTGAATCCTCTCATGTTCTGTTGTGCATGTGGCAATGTTTTTTTTTTTCTAATTCTGCATTTAAGTTTTAGTATTTAAGTTTGTTTCTTTTTTCTCTTTTCATTTTGTATTTAAGTTAAAAAATAAAACACAAAAACATTTTTAATTGAAAAAATAAATAGGTAGTTCTCACTATAGTCCATAATGTTATACTCTACAATGGTTCTAGTCTGCTCTTTTGTAGTCAGAAGACCACATATGAAATAGTATTTCCAGTTATAGGCGATAAATGTTAGGAGGGACACTGATGGACAGCACCCAGAGGAAGATGACCACCATATGTAGGGTACAGAGCCCATGCCATAGAGCAGCACTTCTTAAACTGTCCTGGGATCGTGAAAAATTTGGCAACAGTAAGGTTTCTAAATGTGCAACAACCAAAAATTAATTCAAAATCAAATGCATAATGAATCCAAGATGTTTCTGGTAGCTCTTGCCTGTGTTGCTCTGAACAACTTCACTATAGCATTGGTTCTGAACCCAAAGCATGCACACTTTGCAATGTGCATACCATCGCACCATGCAATGCCAACAAATGCTGCTGAAATGTGAAAACGGGTTGCAAGTAGAAAAAGTTTAAGAAGCCCTGCTTTAGAAGAGTAAGTTGATGGAACACAAAAGGTTTAATCTAGAGAAGGGAACTTTTGTAGGGTCTATGGCTGCAATACCTGCCTTCAAGTATTTGAAGGGTTTATGGGGAAGATGGGAAGATAGCTTAGCTTTACATGGCTTGGGGGATGGTAAAAGAAGCATATTTCAATGATTTGAGCTGTTGAAAAGTGACGAGTTCCCTGTCATGGAAAGTCTTCAAGAAGCGGTCAGATGACCACAAGTTAGAATTTGTGCTTTGTGTAAAGGTGGGACGAGGTGACCTCTGGGATAGTATGCCTCTGCCAACGACCTTGGCATAAGTCACTTACTTTCTCTTGGCCTCATCTGAAATATGGGGCAAGTATATGTGAATCTCCTTTTATCCTATGGATATTATAAAGGAATATGGTCTAACAGACAGAGATGTGAGTTGTTCAGGAGAAATGGGTTATAAAGCATAGTGAGAACTCTATAAAACACCCTAATTCAATGCACCCTTGAGGCCAGGTTAGGTCTCGCTCCCTCACATCCTAGCACCCATCAGCTCACCTTTGGCATCAAAGCACTGGGATAGCCAATATTTCCCAAACACAACATCCATCCTCTCACCATGTCGACAGACAAAGAGGCATCGCTTCTGGGGACCCACCTGGCTGTTAACTCGCAGGGGCTGTTCAGGAGAGAAAGAAAGTAAATAAGTGGGAAGTACTCTGAGGCAGCAAAGTGAAGTACAAAGAGTGTTGAATTCAGTCACAAGAGCTGAGGTCAAATCCTTGCTCTGTGTGTATGGCCTATGTGACCCTGTGTAACTTCTCAGGGGTTCAGCTTCCTCATCTGTAAAGAGAGGGTTCAGAGTAGCTAGGTAGTGCAGTGAACAGATCACCAGCCTTGGAGTCTGAAGGGCCTGAGTTCAAATCTGAACTCAGATGCTTGATACTTAGTAGCTGTGTGACCTTGGGCAAGTCACTTAACTCCAACTGCCTTGCCTTCCCCCTCCAAAAACAAACCCAACACAAAACAGAGGGTTGAATAAGATGGCCTTAAAGGTCCCTTCCAGCTCTAGATATCAGATCCTTCCACAGTCAAGTGAAAAGTCTTGGGTACAGGTGGGGCAAATAGGATTATTATTCTTATTAGTAAGTGGCCAGGAAGCTATAAGGCTATTTGATTTAATGCTTGGATCTACAAAGCTAAGGGGTCAGTCAGTCAATAAGCATTGATTAAACATTGTGTTTAATGACAGGAACCATGCTAAGCAAAGGGGAGTAAATCTGGCAGACTCAAATTCAAAATAAAGACAAAAAATAGTCTTTGCCCTCAAGAAGTTTATATTCTAATGGGGAAGAAAAAAATGTACAAAACTAGCTAGTGGTGATATGATTTCTTCTTCCAAATAAGGACATTATTTGGTGGTAGGATGTCCTCAGTGAGGAGGGCTACCATCTTACAAAAGTGACAATTCCTATAAAGGGCAAACTGCCCATCTGGAGGACCACGGCAGCCTCTAGACTCCCTACTCTGACCCTATGTGTCAAGAATGCCTATCCTTAGCCGCTGTGCTGATCACAGCCTGGAAGGAACCTCATAGCCTATCCAACTGAATGCTCTGATTCTACAGGTGAGGAAACTAGCCCACAGAGGTTGAGGGACTTGGCCAAGGTCACACAAGCAGCCAGAGGCTGAACAGGGGGTAAAGCTGGACCCTCCGGCTGCACAGCTAGTGCTCTCTCTCTGCTGCCTTTCTGATATCCTTTCCCTACTCCAGAGCTACAGCGGCTTCCTATCACCTCCTGTGCCCTGGAGACAGCAGCTGTACTTGTTGAGCAGTGGCAATGGAGAGAAAACTTGCCATTTCACGTCCATTTTCTGCTCTAGTTCTCTGGTTTAAACTGTGTTCTAGCTGGATGAATCTGCTTGTGACATACGATCTGGTTAATCTTGCCTTAGAACTTTTATATCTTTTTTTCTATCACCTGGAATGTGTCCCCTCTCTACCTAGCTGGATATCTTCTGATCCTAAAAACCTGGTTCTACATATACTGACCAGCAATGAAGGAGAAGACTTGAATTGGAGTCGCCCAAATTTACCAACTTTATATCTGGGGAAAAATCATGCCTCTCTGGGCTTCAGTTTCCTCATCTGTAAAATGGGTGGAATACTGCCTACTTTACAAGGTCATGAGGTACAAATTAGATAATAAGAGTAGAAATGCTTTTAAAAGTGACATTATCATCTCTTTCTGGAAACCCACCCTAATTAGCCCCACTTCAGGCCAATGCTACCCTCACTCACGTATGTATTCTTTGAGCTTATGAAAGCGAGAGACAGACAAAGACACATAGGGACACAGAAAGAGACAGAGAGAGAGAGACAGTAAGAGACAGAGAGAGAAACAGAGACACGGAGATACAGAAAAAGAGACAGACACAGAGAGAGACAGAGAGAGAGACAAAGAGACAGAGAGGAAAAGAGAGAGAGGGAAAGAGAAAGAGGGAAAATTCTGTCTCTTTCAAGGATTGAGATTTCTATGTGCTTGGTTCACATCCCTTTCCTTTTCCCCCCACAGTCCCTTGTGCTCAGCACATAATGGGTATTCAGCATTCTCTGCTATCTCTTTATACTGAATTACTCAGGTCTAATTTCCATCCTGACCAACTGACTGGTGATGCTTTAATTACTGAGCAGAGACTCACAGCCCTTCCTTCTGCCCTCTCTATCTAAGGCAGCTATTCATAATGTGCTGCTGCTGCTGGCCCTATGTGGTCATTTACAGAAAGTAAACTGAACTGTGTGGGAGTAGCAGGGTTCTCTAACTTAGAAGAAACCTCTGCTCCAGCCAACGTGGTATTCTTGCTCTCTCCAGGTTACATCTTGAACTTGCTCATTTTTCTGACTTTGTTTACCCCATCTAAAACATCTTCTCCAAGAAAATCCTCCCCATTCTTCAATTCCTCAGCCACTCCAAAAAGTTCTCTTATCATCCTTGTCTACACTGACAGCCCCCTCCTCTAAACTCTGATAGTACCTATTGTCTGTACCATTGATTTGGCACTTAATCATACACTGTGTAGTTTAATTGGTTATATCTTTTTATGTGCAGATATCTTATTTCCCCAGATAGATTGTAAACTCCTTGAGAGCAGCAAGAAACCACGCTGCATACTTCATTCTATTCTTCCAAAGCACCTAACCATATGTAGTGGATGATTACTGGATTTGGGAATCAGACCAGGGTTCAAATCTCTCCTTGGATATTTATTCACTGTGTGAGAATGGGCCAATTATTTTACTTAGAGGCCTAGTTCAGATATGTAACGAGGACCAAGGACAAACATCACAGGGGATAGGAGTGGGTGGGGAGGCAGCTAATTATATCTGTACAACCTACATCAGCCTCAAGGATTACTTGAGAAAAGTGCTTGGAAAACATTAAGGGGACAGGGATTGTACCCATGATTTCATTGGTGAAGGGATCTCCCGGTATGGAACTTCCTCTACCACTGCAGTACCACTATTGGTACCTCCCCTACAACTTATGTTCTTAGAAGGCTGCCATGAGTATTGAGTGGCAACATGACTAAACAGCCAGTATGTATTAGAGGTTGGTCTTCAATATAGATCTCTGTGGCTCTGAGGCCAGTTTTCTACCCACTACACCAACATGCCTCTCTACAGACCTTAAAGCACAATATGAATGTGAGTGATGTTGTCTTGTATGTGCTCAGTAAGAACTTACTGATAAAATGACTGTTAGAATGTTTCCCAAATGTTACTAGTCAAACTTACTTGCATGGGTTGGCAGATGATGGTGAGGGGAGAAGTGTCCCCTGGGCCCTCCTCCTGCTGCCGCCTCTCCAAAATGCCATCACTGAACATGAGTGAGCTGGAGGACGATGATGTGCTCAGAATTGAATATGAACTACAGAGAAAAGGACAGGAAGACATAAACTCCTGGCACCGTGAGCAATACAGGTCATGTGTTCTCTGGCCCTCAGGATGAATAAGAGTATGGGACTTAATTAACATGAAAAAACATGGGAGGCAGTGATGGTGATGGTCAACAGCAAAGGGGGAGGAAACGGCATCCAGATTCCTTGGGAAGAACATCTTGTTCTACTTTGAAGAGTCAAGCAGTTAATAAATTAAGGGTAGACAGATTTATTTGTGCATGAATCCAATTGGAAGCCCCTCTGGACAGGGATGGGGTCCATCATTTATATATTTAGTACAGTGTCACTGGCATGGCTGGTACCAACCACATATTTAGCTATAATGCCACAGAAATTATATGCCACTGTTTCCAGCTATTATCCCAGCTGAAAAAAAAAATAAACAATTCCTGCTGTTAATCTTACTGTCCATAGCCATTTTCATAGGAAAGGAGGGCTTTTTGTATCCCCACTCACTTATCTTCAGCTCTCCAGTCACAGAAACCTTGTGACTGCTTGCCCCCTCTCCGGCCTCCCCTCTCTCACCCCCAAATTAGATAATCAATTGGAGAAGAGTTTTACAGGTGATCATCCTTGAGACAAGACCCTCCATTCAAAGTTTAATAAAGGACTGTCAGAGCCCAACTAGGGTTAACGCTGAATAGGAGCCAGTCACATCCAGTCCCTCTTTCCCCCCACATTAAGTTACTTTGAATTAGCAAGCTTGTTGGAAAAATTCAATGAAACATGTTCTCTGGCCTCTCTGGGAAACCTGAAGGGAAGCATTTAATGCATGTGTTACACAGATACCTAGAAATAAAGACCTTTCTTCCTGCCACTAATAGGAATGACAGCCATCACAGTAACAAAACAAATGTGTAGAGTATCCATCGGCGCCACGCTAACATCATCTGAGCCTTCTTTTTTTCTGACAGCAATGTGCCTCCTCCTAATGACCCTCTCTATACCCCCCAGCTGGAGAGACGCCAGCCTCCCTCCCTGCCTCAAAGCTTTGGGGGCCTGAAATGATGGGATTTGTGGAATCACGTTGCCACATCTTGCTGGTTTGTGCCTCCTCACTTCTCAGCTCAATTATGGCTTTGAAGAGATCGACTGGCTTCCTTCCCTCCTTCCCACATTCCACTGACAAAAACACTGTCAGCTTCCTCAGCTGTCAATGCAACAAAAGGGATGTGATTCACTCTGATTTGGGGCTGTCAGTTTCAATAAGGTAACAGTCAGGAACTTTATTTTGAAAACAGCCCCAAAACCGCCTCATCTCCTTAAAGCCCATAGCTATGCCTGTTCATCCCTGAGGATAACTTGTTTGGAAAATGCATCCTGAAACTGTCTAGCTTAGCCCACCCAGCTGAGGTGCCCAATCTGTACTCTGAAAATCAGTCAGCAACTGGAGAAACCCAGACCCAGAGCAGGAGTGCCCAAGTCCTAAGGACTGTTTTTAAGAATGGTGAAGAGAGCTTGGAAAAGTGTACAGAGGACTGGAAAATAGGAAGGATAAGAAAGAGATCACCTAGCCAAGATAAGAAAAGTCTGAAAGGAGCTCTGATAGTTTCAAATAAAATTCATAATCTGACATTAACCCAAGACCAAGGAGTAGGTCATGGAAGAATAATCCATTTAATTTCAAACATACTTCTCAGCTGAGATACCACCAGTAATCTTCCCCTTCGAAAAAGGGGAATACAACTTCCTATAATCTGACAATCCAATCATGTTACATTCACTCAGGTTTATTCCAAGCTTGAGTTAATGTAAAGGCCACTTTAAAAGAGAGAGAGACAGACAGAGACAGAGAGAGAGACAGAGAAAGAGAGGCAGAGAGAAACAGAGAGAGAGAGAGAGAGAGAGAGAGAGAGAGAGAGAGAGAGAGAGAGAGAGAGAGAGAGAGAGAGAGAGAGATTGGGTGTGTAGGTGCTATAAAATGGGTTCTAAGGAATGTATACAGAGTTCCCTTTCCTTACTGACCCATATTTTTCTGGCAGTTAGCAGGAAATAAATCTAAGAGTTCTGCTTCATATGTCAAAGCTGTCAGACCTTTCCAACTTCAATCTGAACTTATGGAGAGGAAAGGGATGTGGGATAGAAGAGAGATTAGAAAATATTCCTGACTCTGTATTTATGACTTATGTTCCTAAAGCTAAGGAAGGGAGGGAGTTTTCTCAATTCTTCTTTCCCTAGACAAAATATAAGACTCGAATTACCTCTCTCTGCTTGTCTTTCAAGGTTGTAAAAAATAATAATAATAATAACTTTATTGATGTTGGCCACCATGTGTTGGCATGAGGCAGAGCACAGGTTTAACTAAGAGGGAAGAAAAGTAAACCAGCCCCCTCCCGTTGGCAGGATGCCTGGGCACACAGGACAGGAGAGCCAATCAAGGAGGGTGGGCATGGTTTGGTCTTCCTCATTTTAGACGAATTGAAGAGTCCCACACAGGTTTCGATGAACCTCAGATTCAGCTGGGGATGGACAGAGGGGTCAGCCCAGAGAATGACACGCCATCTTTCAGAAAGGTATGTCACAGTCAATGACACCATACTGCCATGATATTGTGGACAGCACTTGAATTGGAGTTGGTGAGATCGAGGGTTGAATGGGCTGCTCAGACACTTATTAGTTGTGTGACTTTTCTTAGTTACTTGTCTTCCTTCCCTGAGCCTTTCTTATATGCAAAATGGGAATAATAAAGGTCCCTACATCACAAGGCTGCTGCGAAGATAAAATAATACTTTAAAGATATTTGCAAAAAGACTAAAAAAATGGGAATGAATTTTATTACTGACTTGGCAAGGGGGAAATTTGCCTGGCCTGCTTTGTGGAAGTCATATAATGATAACAACAATAACAAAAATAGCAATGATAATAATAACTAGCATTTATATAAACTTTTAAAGTTATCAAAGGGTTATTTCAACTAATGCTTTAAACAACCCTATGAGAAAGGTGCTATTATTATCCACATTTTACACCTGAAGAAAATAGGGTGGGGGAGTGAGCTGCCCAGGGCCACAAATTTAGTTAAAAATCAGAGACAGGGTTTGATCTCACTCCAAAGCCAGCACTCTGTCCTCTACACAATCTAGCTAGCTGCCTGTAGGGCACACTGTGCAGGAAATACTGGGTCTTAGTTTACCACTAAGGTTCGATGGACAAGAATCCCAAACTAACGAGGGCCAAAGGCACTGGGATATCTTTCAAGGAACACTTCACTCTAGGCATAATAGTAATAATAATAAAAATAGCTAACATTTATATAGTGCTGACTATATGCCAGACACTGGGCTAAGCACTATGCAATTGTTATCTCATTTGATCTTCACAACAACCCTGTAAGATAGGTGCTATTATTATCTCCATTTTACAAATGAGGAAACTGAGGCAAAGAGGTTAACTGAATTGCCCAAGATCACACAGCTAATAAGTATCTGAGGTCAGATTTGAACTCTGATCTTTCTGACTCCAGGTTCTGTGTTCTCTATCCACTGTGCCATCTAGCTGCCCCATGCTTCCCCCACTATGGTTCCTAGGCTCCAGACCCCAAACAGAACTTAGATAGCAATTTTTATCTGATTATGCAAATTGTACATGGTGAGGTGGACCTGTCCATGTAACCTCCTTCCCAGGCCCTACACAGCTAGCCCAAAGCCTAAAGACTATACATCTTCTCTCCCCCTGGACCCCATGTATTTTTTTTTTAAATTCCACATACCTTGCTTCAGGGTATAGAACCCTTAAAAGTTCTATGTGATTCCATGAGGAAGACTAACCATAAAAAGCAGTAGGCCCCAAGAGTCTGCTTACCCATGGAATATCCAGGTACTGCATTCATCTGCCTTGGTGATGTAATTCTCAGGCAGGAGCCCAGAACAGCCAGTGGTTAAGGACGTGCCATAGATCCAGCCCTCACTGGTACTTGTCTGCTCCATTGGAGACATGAAAATGAAATCTCCAGGCACCAGCTCCAGCTCATCGTCATTTTGTGGAGTGTAAGGATAGATTACTTGCAGCGTCTGAGAAAGAGAAGGAAGGAGGCATGTGAAAACTCTACCCAAACCATTCCTGTAAATGTTCTTGTAAGTGGGCAAGTTTGTTTTCTCCTATCCTATCCTGTTCAGTTGTTTTCAGATGTGTCCAACTCTTCATGATCCCATTCGAGGTTTTCTTGGCAAACATACTGGAGTAGTCTGCCACTTCCTTCTCCAGCTCATTTTACAGGGGAGGAAAATAAGGTAAACAGGGTTAAGTGAGTTGCCCAGGGTCACACAGCCAGTAAGTGACTGAGACCAGATTTTAATTTGGGTCTTCCTGATTCTAGGCCTAGCCCTCTATCCACTGAGTCACCCACTTGCCTCCTAGGCAAACAGAGGTTAAGTGACTTGTCCAGAGTCACACAGTTAAGCTAATAAGTGTTTGAGATAAGATTTGAACTCACTCTATCCAACACTCAACCCACCACCCAGTCTTTTACTAGAAAGAATCACAAAAGATGCTCATTTTTCAAGTAGATATCATGGCTTCCTATTGTATCTAGAATGAAATATAACTGCTATATTTCAAAGTCTTTTACAACCTTATCCCTACTTCATTTTTCCATCTTTATTAGCCAAACTGTCTTTCTCTCTGTTCCTCACGAGTGAAACTCCATCTCTTTTGTTTTTGAGTAAAATTTCATTCTCTCCTCACCTCTACCCAGGGGTGTTATAGAGTCAGAGAGCTGATTATCAAATTTTCAGCATGAGAAATTACACTTTGGAAATGGGCAAATGCTACAAATCAGGGTTTGATTTAATGTTTTGCTAACTGTATAGACTTAAGAAAAAGTGACGAAAATGTTAATAATTCAGATTAAATGAACAACATGGAGTGTGTGTATGTGTGTGCGTATACTTTGATTTTCTAGGCCAGTGGTGTCACATTCTAATAGAAATGGGGTCACTAAACCAATACATAAGGATGTCTAGGGAAGCATATTGACTTAGAAAACCACATATTAACATTATCTGTATTCTATTGTATTTTTATTTATTTTGTTCAATATTTCCCAATTACATTTTAAGCTGGTTCAGGTTCCCTTGGGAGTGTCATGGAAGGCCTCTCTATATTCTGACACCTCTAGTCTACACTCAAAAAATGATAGAGAAAATGTTAATAATTAGATTAAACTTAAAAAGTAAGCCCTGCATATTTACCAGCACACGACTGCCTCCTCCTTGTGGAAGCCCCTCTCTTCCTTCAGGATGGTATTTTGTACTTAACTACTTTGTGCTCCTCTCCTTAAATTTCTTTCTATATATGTGCATTACGCCACTGCTGTCTCCCCTGTAGAATGTATATTACTTGTGAGTGGGGATTATTTTTTTTTTCTATTTGCCTGTAATAATGTTGGTGATTAATACTTATCAATTGATGGATCTGAAAAAAAATTCCATATCCTTTGGAAACAAGTTTATGCTGGATACTGACAGGCTGGTTCAGATGAATTTCCTTGAACTACCTTAACAGAGATTGATTCATTTGTTGTTTTACATCCCCAGGGCCTAACAGTGCCTGGCACAAAGGAAATGCTTGTTGCTTGAATGATTGACTTCACCCATGAGGGAAGAGATTTCATTTTTGGATTAGCATCAAAATACACCAGAGGCATTTTAGGAAACTGTTCCTTGCAAACAGATTTGGACCCAGTCACCCACTGTCCCATCTGCTAGTATAGGCACCAATGTAAAATTTTTTTCCCTCAGGGAAAACCATTCTTCTCTGTGGAGAGAATATGTGTGAAGGTCTAAGTCTTCCAACATGGAGGGCACTGTAATGCATGGGACAAATAGTAGAGCTTTGCTGTTACTGGGGCATTTCAGTTGTGTCCAACCCTTTGTGATTCCATTTAGGGTTTTCTTTGCAAAAATACTGGAGTGGTTTGTCATTTCCCTCTCATTTTACATATGAGGAAACTGAGGTATTAAGTGATTTGCCCAGGGTCATACAGCTAGTGTCTGAGGCCAGATTTGAATTCAGGAAGATGAGTCTTCCTAACTTTAGGCCCAACACTGTATTGCACCACCTAGCTGCCCTAATATTTGAGCTAGAAAGCACCTTAGTCCAAAAACCCTCTTTTCATTTCATTTAGGATCCAATGAGATGACATTCATAAACCTTTGTAAACTTTTATACTTATAGAGCAGAAATACTAGATGAATGTTCATTACTACTACTAGTGCTATTATTATTATTGTTATTTCTGCTGTTATTATTATTATTACAGGTGATGAGATGAAAGCCTAGAAAGATTGTTATTTGCCAGGGTCACATTGCAAACTAGAGGCAGAACCAGAATTAGAATCCAGGTTTCCTAACTCCCAGGTAAATATTTTTCCCATTTCATGATGCTGAGAGTTTCTCCCCAGGTCACAATGTTTCCTGGTTTCTCCTATTCTTCTGGCAACTATGGTGGGTGGGACCAACTATGAGCCAGTTCACTTCACTAGGGGCAGAAGTGAAAAGTCAGACTAGGCAGAAGAAGATAGTTAAAGTACAACCTGGCCTGGAGGCAGAGGGATGGACCAATAAATAACCTTCAATAAAATAACCTTGCAATGTAAGATTCATGCTCAGTTCTTTTTAGTTTTACTTATTAGGGCCCATCCATTCCCTTCTCCTCTCCCCGACTCCCAAGTCTGGCTTCCTTCCCACCTCCCCTCAGCAAAGAGCCCTATTCTACACATTGGTGAAACTGATTAAGGACAACATCAACATCACAAGACATTTTTCTTAATCATAGGGGTGTATGTGTGATGAATCCACTAAAAAGAATGTTCCTTTCCCTGGAACGGGGTGGAGGGAGAAGGCTCTTTGTCAGGAGAAAACAAGCCCAGGCTAGAGCTCTTCACTCACTTGAAGAATTCTATAGCTGAGAAGGGCCTGAGAATCCATCTAGATAACCCCCCCCCCCCCCAGCCATGTTACAAGAGGAAACTGAAGCTCAGACAGGAAGCAACTTATCCAACGTCACATAGTGAGTGGCAGAGCTGGGATTTGAACCTAGGTCTTTGTTAACATAAATCCAATCCTTTCTTCGCTATACTACACCGTCTTATACTTAACCTGAGCATGGCCTCTGTTAAAAATGGCTTTTTTTTCTCATGTGCCTATCTTTTAGGAGGTCAGTGTCACAGGAGACTGACTTCAAGCACATTCTAAGGAAGAGCTTTTTAATAGTTAGAATTGTTTGAAAATACAGAGGACTCCCTTGTGGAGATAGTGAGCTCACCATTACTGGACATTTTGGGGGGCAGAGGCTGAATATTTGTCAAGGACAGAAGAAGAGAATTCATAATGCAAGTACTGGGTTGGACTAAATGACCTTATCTAAGGTTCATTCCAACTCCAAGATCTTACACTTCTTACCTTGGGAGGGTAGTATGGAATAACTGATGGAAGACCTGGCCTTAGACCAGGGAAATCTGGGTTCACATCCTGCCTCTTGGATATGCAGGTCACTTAACCTTCTCAGTAAGCCCAGGCAACTTTATAAGATGATAAATTACAGATGATCTACTTGACCCTACCCAGGTGTAGGGATTTTCTACAGTGACAGTTCCTTACACTGAAGAAATCTCACAGGTCTAGACTTTTTTTGTGAAGGGAAGATCATAGGGACAAGGACAGATAACCATGTTCTGGAGATAAAAAAAAAAAACCAAACCAAACTGAGGAACAGAAAAGGAAGGGTGGAGATAAACCTCAGATAATAAAGTGAGGTGAAGGGGGTAGTGCCAGGATTACCTAAGATTCACAATAACCCAAGGTTACACAGAAAAGTAATCTTGAGGTTGGGAAACATCATTATCATCATCAATCATCATCATCTCTAGCATTTATATAGAACTTTAAGATTTACAAAGTGCTTTACAAATCTCATTTTATCCTCACAACTCGACACTTATTACACACAACAAATCTTGGTGCTATCATTGTTCCCATTTTACAGATGAAGGAACTAAGGCAGATGGAGTTTAAGTACTTAAGTACCTGTCACACAGCTAATAAGTGTTTCATATGATGAAGTGAGCCTCATCAAAGCTAACTCCTTTATTTGTTCAAGCAATCCCATTCCATCCTATCTTCTCCAACAAATTGCCCTGTATGTCATCTCCACTGTCTCTTATTTTCAATTGTTTTCTCTCTACTGGTTCATTTCCTACTGTCTACAAATATGTCCGTGTCTAGCCTCAAAAAAACCCCTTACTTGATCCTTCCATTTCTGCTATCTATATCTTTTCTTCCCTTTATCGTTAAATTCCTTAAAAAGGCCATCTACAATAAGTGTCTCTGCTTTCTCTCCTCTCACTCTCCTTTTACAATCTGGCTTCTGACTGTATCGTTCCACCAAAACTGCTCTCTCCAAGGGCGTTTTCTTGATCCTCACTCCTTGACCTCTCTGTAGCTCTGGCACTGTTGATGACTCTCTCGTCCTTTTCTCTTCTCTCTAGGTTTTTGGGACATCACTCTCTCCTGGTTCCCCTACATATCTGACAACTCCAGATCACACCTTCTACCTCCAGGTGTCCCTCCAGGTTTTGTCCTGTCTCTCTTCTCCTTCTCTACCTCTTCACCTGGTGATCTCATCAGCTCCCATGGATTTAATTACCATCTCTATGCTGATGATTCTCAAATCTACCTTTCCTGTCCTGGTATTTCTGCAGACTTCCAATCTCACATCTCCAAATGACTTTCAGACATCTTGAACTGGATGTCCAGTAGACATTTTAAACTCAATATAGCCAAATTAGAACTCATTTATCTTTTCCCCAAATCCTCTCTACCTCCTACCTTCCCTGTTATTGTAGAAAGCAACACCATCCTCCCAGTTCCTCTGGTCCATGAGCTAGGAATCATCCTGGATTTCTCTCTATCTCTCACTCCCATAACCAGGTTATTGCTAAGGCCTGTCAGTTTCACCTTTGCCCCCTTCTCTCCTCTGACATTGTCCCCACCCTGGTGCAGGTCCCCATCACCTCTCACCTGAACTATTGCAATAGCTGCTGGTGGGTCTGCTGCTTCAAGTCTCTCCCCACTCTAATCCACCCTCCACACAGCCACCAAAATGTTTTTCCTAAAATGAAGTTTTGATCATGTCACCTCCCCTACTCAAAAATTTCATTGGCTCCCTATTGCCTCCAGGAGCAAATACGAAATGCTCTGGCATTTTAAAGTCTTTTATAACCTAAGCTCCTCCCACCTTTCCTGTCTTCTTACACTTTACTTTCTGACACACCCTCTTCCATCCAGCAACCCTGGCCTCCTAGCTGTTCCATAAACAAGGCACTCCATCTTTTCACTCTTGGCATTTTCGCTGGCTGTCCCTCACACCTGAAGTGCTCTCACTCCTCCGATCCATCTACTGACCTCCCTGGCTTCTTTCAAATCCCAATAAATTCCCACTTTCTCTATCTTCCTCAATTTATCCGGATTCCAGAGTCTTTTTCCTTTGTTATTTCTTATCGATCTTTTATATAGTTTGTTTGGTATATATTTGTTTGCATATTATTCCCTCCCCACCCCCTTTGAGATTGTAAGCTCCTTGAGGGCAGGGGCTGTCTCTTGCCTCTTTTCGTATCTCCTGTGCTTATTAGCACAATGTCCAGCATACAGTAGGCACTTAATAAATGTTCACTGAATTGAGGCCAGATTTGAAGTTGGGCCTAAATCAGGCCCAACTATCTATCTATGGTGCCAAAGTACAGGTTAGAGAAGCAAGTGCCTAACTTTGCATTATGTTGTTATGTTTTTACATATGTTTTCCATTAATATGTCTATCTGTAAGACTTCTGTTTGTGTGTGTGCCCTGAATCCTCCACTAAATTGCATGCTTCCCCAATAGATTAAACTTCGCTGAAGTTACATGTCTGATATCTCTCTGTGGAGGAGAATTATGATTATGTGTGGAGCTGCGGAGACAGACCAGATCATCTTTTAACCCTCGTAGCTCTCAACTGCTACAGGGAGACAACCAAAGCCATTGTAGTCCCAATGTACCAGATATAAAGTGAAAGGTCCTGCACAGAAGGATGATGGGTATCTGTACATGCAAACCTAGTGAACCTGCATACAAATGGAAGGCAGACATTGGTTGGAATCCCACCTCAGACACTTCCTAGCTGTGTCTCCTTGGCCAAATCACTTCACCTCCCTGACCTGCATTGTCTTCATCTCTAAAATGGGGATAATAATAACACCCACCTTGGGGCGGCCAGGTGGTTCAGCGAGTAAGAGCACCGGCTCCAGTGTCGGGATGACCTGGGGATCAAATCTGGGCTCAGATACTCAGCACCACACCCAGAAATAACTGGTCGTGTAACCTTGAGCAAGTTACTTAACCCCGATTGCTTTAAAAAATAATAACACCCACCTTAGCATGGTTGTTGTGAGTACCAGATGAGATAATATATGAAAAGTACTTTGCAAACCTCAAAGCTTTATGTCATTATTATTGTTATTAACAAGTTGACTGATGACTTTCATTGACCTCCTATAGGAAGCCTTTCCTCATCCCTCTGGCTGATAGTGCAGTCTTCCTCCTCTAAATATCTTGGCTTTATTTACCTGTTTTCACATTGCTTCCCTCTGCACCCCTCTCTCCCATGCAAGCTCACTGAGGATAGAGACTGCTTTTTTTTTTTTTTTTTTTTTTTTATCTCCATTACCTAGCTCAGTGACTTCCACATAGTAGGTGCTTTTAAATAAATAGTTTGGGATGTAATTGGATTTGAGACTCAAACACAGAACTCATCCTGGCTTGGCACCACCTCAGTTCCTTTCTCTGTTTGCCTCACTGACACAATCAACCAAGAGAGACACAATCAATTAAGCCCAAGGGATGAGAGGGTCCTACACAAATACAGGAAGGCTCTATTAAGGCAAACGGACTTCAAAGTGGAAATTGTATTCTGAGGGGGGCTATGCAAAGAGCTATTGAAAAGAACAGTAACAAATGAGCTTTTACACATTCAAGATAAAAAGGGACAAGTTATTTTTAGACAATAATTCATGTGGGTGTTTGCAGTCTCTCTCTCTCCCCCTCTCAATCTCTTTCCTCTGTGCCAATTGAGTAAGAATGTGGGTCAGGCAGAAAAGCAATTACCCTTTGTGTTAACTGGAGGGCGGTGTTGATTAGAAGACATTCCTGGTAAAATTCCATGGCCACCTTTCTTCCCTGCTCTTCTCATAAAAGGAGGCCATCCCAGAGTTAGCCTGACTTTTCAGATAATTCCTCCCTGATTTTCTCTTCTTTCTCTAGGTCCCACCCCATGTAATTCCTGGAATGACTTCTCTTCTAGGTAGGGGCAAGCCAGCCTGGATGCTTAGTGCTTCTAGAAACCCTCCCAGGGTGATGCTGAAAGAGACAGCAGGATTCTCACCAGGGTCCAAACTCTGCCTTGGGTCTTGCACCAGTCACTTAGGACCTATTTCCCCATACATAAAAAAGGGATTATGAAAATACTTGTAAACACCTAGCTCTCAGCTCAAAGAATATAATGCAAGAAAAGCACCATTTAATAATATGCTAAATAAATGTACTGTTAATAATAATAATGTACTTTTTTCACCAACTAGACAGTAGTCTCCTTGAAGGCAAGGCCTTGTTTTTCTTACATTTCTCTCTACTCCTTCCTTCCCCTTCCCTCCATGGCACCGTAAACATAAAAAGTGTTTATAAATACCTGGTGAATGTTCTGATGTCATGTTTTATTTGGGTGCCCTTTTGCTGCTAAAAGATTCTAGAGAGAGACATTTGAATTTTTATTTAAAATCAGTCTTTCCAATGTTTAAAAGTATTTTACCCATTTATTACCTTTTTCTTTTTTTTTCTTTTTTGCTTTTTGTAGGGCAATTGGGGTTAAGTGACTTGCCCAAGGTCACACAGCTAGTTTTTGTGTTATGTGTGTGAGTCTGGATTTGAACTCAGGTCCTCCTGACTCAAGAGCTGGTACTCTATTCACTGCGCCACCTAGCCAACCCTATTACCTTTTTCTAATTCCCAAAATACCCGAATGAAGCATATTTTGGCCAAATATTACCATCACAATGTTTACAGCTAAAGAAACTGCGTCCCAGAAAATTTAAATGACTTGCCAACAAATCTGTTGGTAAGACCTGGTCCATGTTAACAGTTTAGCCAAAAAAACAGCTTCGGCAAAAGGAGAGTTCCTTGAGGACCGTGACTGTTGAGTTTCTTGTCTTTGCATTCCCAGACCTAGGGGTTTAATAAACATCTGTGTAACTGAACTAAACAAAGACCACCAGAGTCAGGAAGGTTTCTCAAGGCACAAGCAAGAGTGGGAATCTTCCCGTTAGTACTTTGTCCAGGGTCCACTAACACCCTACATCTTTAGGTTAAAGAGTAAATATGTCCATATATGATTTTTTTTTTGGAGGGGGAAAGGCAGGGCAATTGGGGTTAAGTGACTTGCCCAAGGTCACACAGTTAGTAAGTGTCAAGTATATGAGGTCACATTTGAACTCAAGTCCTCCTGACTCCAGGGTCGGTGCTCTATTCACTGTACCTCCTAGATGCTCCCTCTTTTTTTTGGAGGGGGAAGGCAAGGCAATCAAGGCTAAGTGACTTGCCCAAGTTCACACAGCTAGTTAAGTGTCAAGTGTCTGAGGCCAGATTTGAACTCAGGTCCTCCTAACTCCAGGGCCGGTGCCCTATTCACTCTGCCACATATTGAGACTGGAATCTAGGTCTCCTGACTCCTAGTCTGACACATTTTTCTATTATTCTACATTGCATTTCTTTGGTACCCACCTGTAGGACCCAGGATGGGACTGTGTACACGTCAGGTGCTTAATCCATGTTGGTAGGTAGCTAAATTCAGAGGGCAGGTCTGGTAGGGATAGGTGAGAGATAGATTACCTCATGGTTAGCAAATCGGATGTCTCGAGAGAATATGGTAGCAACCCAGTCACACCCCAGTTTGACATCAATATTCTGGGCCAGTTTCTCCAGGGTGGGCAGGTGGCTGGCTTGGAAGTGGTAAGCCAGAGTCACATGAAGCTGCTTCTTATGGGGTTCCACGTGCACCTCTGGAAAAAGGATGAAAGAGAAGGGTCTGCAAAGTGGATGCCAAAACAGTCTTGGGAATTAGAGGCACAGCATGGCTGGAGGCCCCACTAGCCCTTTTCCTCCCAAACAGCAAGCCTACAGCCCCCAAATCAGTCACAAAGGTGCTCTGGCCATCCTGAGCAGCAATAAGGGGAAAAGAGAGTAACAAATAAATTCTGTACCAACGTTTCTGAAAATCATTGGAAGTCCACTGGATTCAGTCAATAGTTATTAAATGCTTACTTTGTGCAGAGCACGGTGACATCCCAATACAATGGGAGAAGGTACAAGATTTAGAGAAGATACTACATGTGGTCTCATGCAGCTCACTGTCTAATGGGGGATGTGACACAGATACAAATGGCTTCCATCCAAGCTAGCAGATGTTAAATGCATTAAAGAAGTGCGAAAAGAGCACGATGGGAGGTCCCAGGAAAGGAAGGTCACTATTAACAAGGGAGGAAGCAGGCATTTAAGCTAGGCTTTAAAGGTGGGCAGGAGCTCAGTAGAGGGAAGTAGACTGGTAGGCAGGAGACACACTGGGCATAGGACAAGGACAAAAGGATACTGACATGAAAATTCAGGGCATGTTCAGGGGCAGAGAACACTCCAGAGACTTAAGATAAACAATATATATGTATGGGGCCGCTAGGTGGCGCAGTGAGTAAAGCACCAGCCCCGGAGTCAGGAGGACCCGAGTTCGGTTCTGGCCTCAGACACTTAATACACACACACAAACTAACTGTATAACCTCGGGCAAGGAAAAAAAAAAGAGAAACAGGGTAGTGCCAGGCTGTGGAGGGCCTTGAATTCTAATCTAAGGAATCCAGATTTTACTTAGTAGGTATCAGGGAACTGCTGAAAAATTCTGAGCAGAGGAGTGAAGCGACTTCACCAACGCATACCAAAGTATTTATTCTGGTGTCAGTGTGAAGGATACATTAGAAGATAGGAAAAAAGACATAAAGGAACAGAGGTAAGACAAATCAGGGAGGCAGAATTAATAAGATTAGTGATGAGATGTGAAAAAAAGGAATGGCTGAAGTCAACACCCAGCTAGCCTCCTTCCTTCCGGCCTTCAAGTCCGTGATCCAATAAATCTTGATTCAGATCCCTACAATTTTATTTGGGGAGGAGTACTTACTGTTGTCCAAAGTAAGAGGGGCAGTGGGTGTGGCAAGCACGGGCTTTGCACAGGGCTAAGTAAGGCCTCTAGGTAGCCTCTGGCTTACATAATGTTTGAGTCTGATGGAAGAAATCTGGTCCTTCCATAAGATTCAGGTATCCTCAGGCAAAGCTATAAGGCAGACACACAGGCATTTGACTGCCTATAGTACATTCATGTTACAAAAAAAATTCTCAAATCCATTGGAACCACTTTTAAGTGTAAGATTGTCAGAATTAAGCCAATTTTACTAGACCCACCCAATTCTACCTATTGCCACCAGGGGGCAATAAGGTGGCAAAAAAGCCCAAATCTCTCTCCAAGTTGCCAGAGTGACAAAGTCTCTCACTGGCATAAGCTTTAAGCATCCATAAGAATTGTGGCTGAGCCCTGCTCAATAGTGAAGCCTTTGGGTTCAGCGGCTACATCATGGACTTTGGTTCCTGACAATAAGCCCTCTGCCTAACCTCAGATGCCAGGATTTTAATAGACTCTGACAGCAGGTATAGTTTAATGAGGGAAAACCACTTCTCTGAGGTACCATCAAAGAAAAGGAAACAGTTTACTTCCCAAGCTGTTTCTCAGATATATTAAGGCTGTTTGGAAGGCCAGTCTTCCAGAAACCCTTCTTAATGGGGAAACTGCTCTTCTGGAATGGGAGGAAATCTGAGAAGGCAACCAAACTCAAAGTGCTGAAAAACATGACTGAGTACAGTGTCATGTTCAAGGAAGAGAAATTAGGCTTGTATTATTGGGTCATAAAGTGTGCAAAGGGGAATAAAGTGTGAAGAGACTGGAAATCCAGAAGGGGCCACGCTATGAAGAAAGAGAAGTGCCAGGGGACTTTATATTTTGTCCTGGCGTAACTGAGTGGGAAGCTAATGTGATCCAACCTGTGTTTTAGGAAATCATCTTGGTAGCTAAGTGAAGAACATATTGGAGAAGAGAAAGTCTTCATTCAGAGAGACTAATTAGAAGGCAGAGAGATTAACTAGAAGGCTAGAGGGCCTGAAATAGAGTACAGGCTGTGTGAGACACTGAGAAGGTAAAAATGACAATATTTGGCAACAGACTGAACCAAGATTGTAAAATTGAGTGACTGAGAGGACAGAAGTAAACCAAGAGTAACAGGGTGCTGGGAAAAGGGAAGGATGTGAGGGGGAAAATAAGGAATTCTTTTTCTGGACATGCTGAATTTAAGATGCTTCTGGGCCATCTAGTTGAAATGTTGCAGATGTGAGAGATGGGAACTCAGAAGTGAGATTAGAATTGTTGTTTAGTCGTTTTTCAATCGTGTTCCACTCTTTATGACCCCATTTGGGGTTTTCTTGGCAAAGATGTTGGAGCTGTTTGCCATTTCTTCCTCAAGCTCATTTTATGGATGAAGAAACTGAGGCAGACAGGCTTAAGTGACTTGCCCAGGGTCACACAGCTACTAAGCGTCTGAGGCCGGATTTGAATTCAGGTCTTCCTGATTCCAGGTCTGGCACTCTATCCATTGTGCCACCATCTAAGAATCATCTACATATAAAAGATAGTTGAATCCATGGGAGCTAATGAGCAAATGAAATAGTATATAGAGGAAGAAGAGGGTCTAGTATAGAGCCTTAGAGACACCCACAGTTAAAGTGTTAGAAAGCACGGCAAGGATGAAAATCTAGTCAAGGAGACTGAGAAGAAGAGCTCTGAGAGGCAGGAGGAGAACCAAATACAGCAGAGTCACAAAAACCAAGAGATGGGAGAGGAATATACAGTAAAAAAGAGATGATCAACAGCATCAAGTGCTTACAAGGAGTCAAGAAAGGTGAAGATGGAGAAAGGCCATTAGATCTGACAATTAAGAGATAACTAGTAACTTTGGAAAGAGCAGTTCAAGGAACTGGGATTCTCAAACATGGAAGTCTAAAGGGGCTTCACTTGTGGCCTTGGGCTTCACTTAATCTCTGGGGGCTTCAGTTTTCTTATTTGTAAAATGAAAAGGTTGGACCTGATGATTCCTAAGGTCCCTTTCAGCTCTGACATTCCAAGAAATTAAGATGATTTAATTGCTCAGTAAACACCCTGTAATTCAGTCTTTCCTAATCTTACCCCATCCAGGCCAACCTCATTGGATTTCACCGATGCTATTTTCCGCCCATTCGTTCTCCAGGCCTCAATAAACATCTTCCCTCTTTCCCTTTACCTATCAAAACCCTGTCTACTATTAAAGGCCTTGTTGGTGCCCCATCTCCACAAGAGATTTTCTCTACTACTATCTTTCTCTACTACTCTGGCTCTTTTCCCAACTATTTTTGCTTTATTATCTTTATTTTTCTTCTAGAATTAGTAATCACTGACAAAAAACATTCAAATAAACATAGTGAAAAACAGTATCCTGTAAAACCATAAACTCCAAATTTTGTACAACTCCCAGCTGCTTCTGCACTTAGGATCGGTCAATATTCATAGTTTACTGTTTCATTATTCTAAATGACTTCATGTGATAGTTTAGTCTCCCTAACTATATTAAAGCTCTTTGGGGGTAAGGAACTAATGATAATAATAGTTAATATTATACAGTGCTGATTAAGCACTTTACAATTATTATCTCATTTGATCCCTACAACATCCCTGGGAAGTTCTTAGGTGTTATTATTATCTCCATTTTACAGATGAGGAAACAGAAGCAAACAGGTTCAGTGACTTGCCCAGGGTCATATGGCTAGTACTATTTGAGGCTGGATTTAAACTCAGATCTTCCTGATTCCAGGCCTGGGACTCTAACCACTGAACTCTTCTTCCATCTCTCCACAGCTAGACACAGAACAGATGCTCAATAAATTCTTGTTGATTGATTGATGAATCCTTAAGGGAGCCTGTCTTTGCCCTGTTCCTCTCTGTGTCTTTCTCTGGCCACAGAATTATGTTCCCCCTTTGTGTCTGTTCTTTATTTATGCCATATACCAACCAAACTTCTCATTAAGCTAAGTGAGTTTGTTTGGACCTGTAGCCTCATAGAAGCCAGCTTTGTAACCCCCACTCTCCTCTCTCCTCCAGAATAAACACACAAAACAACCACTCCTTTCAGCTAATTCCTTTGATGGGAAATTTCGCTGGATTAAACTGAAAGCCATGGTTGAAATGAAAGGAGAGAGACATCTTTATGAGGCTGCATTTTTAAGGCTGATCCATGAAGCTGAAGTACATGTAATGAATTTTAGCAAATAAAGGAACTGGCTCGGTGAATATTAATATTATTTAAATACTAAGTGATCATAAGGTCCTACCCTTGTAAAATTCTGACCAAGTGCCTTGGCTCCCAAAGAACTACATGGAATAAATGGGACAAGAGTCATAGGGTTCAAAGTCAGAAGGTCTGAGTTCTAGTCCTAGCTTCTTCTACTTACATGCCATATGAACTTAGAAAAGTTACAATTTGAGTCTCAATTTCCTCATCTGCAAAGTGGGAATAATAATGTGTATACTACCTAATTGCCCTAACCCATAGAGATAGTCTAAGGATCAAATGAGATAATGTATATAAAAGCTTTTTATTATATAAACTTGAAATATTATGATTATTATCAGACCCAGATAAGCAATTGGATGGAAAGGAATATTGGGAAAAGAAAGAATCTTGAATTCTGAATTGGGAAAGGGGGATGTTGCTATACTAGCATGGCCTTAGAGGTCAGCTATTGGTTGCTTCCTGCTCTCATCAAGCAGTATGAAAGACAACTGGTATCTCCCTCACCCTCACCCTCTCCCTCTCCCTCTCCCCAGCCCCCAGTCAAAGCAGGTACCTCAAATAATATGGTTCAGTAAATGGGATGTTTGTTTAGTGATGGGGGGGGGGGCTGTCTAGGTGCTCCTGGTGAGAGAGACCACTCTGCCATGACACTTTCCAGCCATCATTGTCATTCCAGGAGGTGTCCTCACTAACTACCCTGCTTTCTTGTCCTGGGCCCTTCTTGCTGCTGATTGTTCCCTAACTTCCTCGACCCAGACTCACCACATTGCCTACCATATTCTCTCTGGCCATCTTTGTGTACTCCTCGTGCCCAAACCTCTTAGGCCCCGCCCTTTCCACCTCTAGCTCTTGGTACAATAATAAAATCAACACTGCCATTTCTGGAAAGGATGTGTTGATTGCTTCAAAATGCCATTCGATATTTCTGTGATTTCCCAGTCTCAAACAGCCCTCCCTGGTCACCATTCCTTTGTATGTGTGTTCTCTTCCCTTATTAGAAATATAAGATTTTTAAAGACAAGAACTGACTCTCTTTTCATATTTGTATCTCTGGTGCTTAGCACAGTACCTGACACATTGAAGGCACTTAATATCCATCCATTCATTCTTTTGCTTCCACTCTTGGAGCACTCACTTATTGGCTTGGTCCCACTGCCATGCCCTTGCCTGCTGCCTCCCATCTAGCCCCCAGCACCTCAATTTTCTCCAGGCTGAGGAAGCAAGCTCACCAGTTTTAGATGCGGCCTCAGCAGCAAAGTCAGCAGCAAACTTCTTGAGAATCTCTGCACTGTCCTCCTTCACAAAGAGGCCGATGAAGTTGGAGGAGGTGTAGAGCTCGAGGGGCAGTGGGGCTGAAAACTTGCACTTCCAGCGCATGACAGTGGCCTGCAGGGCCTCCCCCAGGGCATCCACCTTGCTGTCCTCACACTGGCAAGAGGAGAGCAAACAGGCTCCAGTCAGAAAGATGGGGAAAGCATGCCTAATGATTCTATGACTTTCCTCTAAAGCCCTAAGGCTTCCGGTAGAGTGACTGAACCACTTTCTATGAGGAGGTGAAGAATTGTAGGCAACTCTTCCTTGTTTCTAAACCAATTATTCATCTTTGTGGTTTAACCATGACTGACCTGGAACCTCCTTCTT
>NW_027187348.1:4678650-4692525 GCF_028583685.1 Petaurus breviceps papuanus | reverse complement strand
GAGGGAGAAAGAGAGAATGAATAAGGGAGAGAAGGAAACAGGGAGAGAAGGGGAGAAGGAGAAAGACAGAGAGAGAGAGAGAGAGAGAGAGAGAGGAAGAAAGGAGAAGGAAAGGGAGAAAGTGGAGGGGGAAGAAGGGAGAAAAGGGGAAAGGAAAAAGATGGGGAGAAGGGGAAGGGGAAGAGAAAGAAGGGAAAAGAAAGAGAGAGAAGAGGGACACACACACACATACACACACATTGAATTCCAAAGTCAAATAAACATGATTTTAAAAAATGTATTCATGGTTCTGAATTATTAAAATTTTTTTATTATCCCCTCCATTAAAGGGTATACCATTGTGATGTGGATGTTGGCTGGGTTCTCAAAGGCTAAACTGGTATAACATAATCTCTGATGGGTCCTACCAAGCATAAGGGTATATGTGTGACCCAGGGATAGACTCTGTATGAGCTGTGGGAGGACTGGGCCAGCTAGTTAAAAGGGGCTCATTATCACAGACATGAAAGGCAGTACAGTACAGAGGAAAGAGATGGGGTTTGGGAGCCATAGGGTCTGGGTTCAAATACCACCTTGGACACTATCTTTATAACCACTTCTAAATGGTCTATAAAGTCCCTTCCAGCTTTAAAACCATGAGCCCAGGGTCACTAACTAATGAATTCTGTTAGCCTAAAGTGCTCATTAAGCCTTATGTAGATAAATGATGGATGAAAAGCTGTATTAGCCAAACTTCCTTTGTAGTTAAAAAAGTTGATGTTCTTCCTATCCATTTGTCTTTTAAAAAGAATAAGGCCTAGGGAACTGGCCTCATTGAGTGTTAGGAAATGACAGTTTATCTGGAAAGCTCTGAGTACCTTTGAAAAAAGTGTTTTGTAAGCCCTGGGATGACTAATAGGAAATGGTGAATATCTTAATCCTAAGGGTAAATGGGAATAGAAAATGAGAAAAAAAGATGCTATTGCCCAAACAACAACAATAACAACAAAATGCCAATCCTGAAGAAAACAACAAAGGTTACCTGATCTAAGGTAGAGTGATTTTTTTTTTCCTGCTTCATCTTAAAAATAAGAGGACTAACATCTGTAAGACCTCATAAAGAACTTTTTGACCACTGGGATTGTTAAAACATTGAAACAACTGGCAGCATCTCTCCGTCTACAGATCTTTGAGGAAAGGATCAGAGGGTCGGGGTTCACCAAGGTCAGTTTGCTTAGTCCCAGGCTATAACCATAAATCCCCTGATATCTCCAAAGTGTCCATTCTTGCTTATGGGAAGGTTGGGGATAAATAAGTGGAATGAGAACAAATCAATCTTCACTACTATGGAAACAATTCAAAACCACCTATGATAAAGGCTCATCTTTGAGCATGTTACAATGACAGATAAGCAGTAACCTTGGGTAGGTTGGTACCAGTACTCCTAGAACCCTAGCAGATCTGAAAGAATAACACACCTTCTTCCTCAGTCAGCTTGGATGCCCAGACAGGCATAACCTAGGCATCTCCGACTCATTCCAACAAGCTCCTGGGGGATTCATGTCTGCAGTTCCCCCACTACTCTAGAGCTTTCTGGGGTCGAGGAGACAAGCAACCCTAGGAGAGGGCCGTGGCACTTCCTTGGGACAGGACAAAAGGTGGACAGGGTAAAGCTAGCTCACCATGAAGAACTGGCAGAGGGTGATGTGGGGGAAGATGTTATGTGCTTTATTCTTCCCACAGATCTGCTTGGATTGCTGCCAAAAGTCAGAGAGTTTCTGAGCTAAGGGGCCAGTGGGCCGTAGGTACAACACGTACTCTCGGGGCAGGGGGTCATCCAGGAAGGGGTCACCAACATGGGAGAACAACCTGTAATGGAAGAAAGGAGGAAAGACAGAGAACAGTTGAGAATAAGGCCAGGGGCACTTAATGAGACATAAACTTGCCCACTAGTCACTGGTCTGGGCATCATCCCACCAGGGAAAGGTTTCTTTCTCATTTTTTTCCTTCCCTTTGCTGCCACCCGCACCACCCACTCCTGCTACCCCCTCTAGTCTATCTCAGCAGAAGCAAGTTGGAACATTCTTTTCACACCCAACACATGCCTAAACAACTTCTCTCCTCCTGTGTATCATATTACATCCTCCCCTTCCTTTATATTATAGCCGCAGGAGACCTTGCCTGGCTTGTCCCCACCCCCTTTCCAAGCTACCAGGACAATTCTGGCCCAATCCTTCTCTCCCCTTAGATTTCTGTAGTTGTGACTACATCCAGAAGTTAAGGGGAGCTAGAAACTATGCTGGAAGGTATGTGTATTTGAAGGTTAAATGTACTAGACTACAACCCCACCCCTACCACCCACCATCCCCAGAGAGCAAGAATGGAAATGCTTATCTGACTTGCTCTCCTTGGCATGAATATGCTTCACAAATTTATTCATCTGACCCCGGGGAAGAGGTCCCATGTTTTTGCAGGGTCTCAAGTCCTGGGATGATACCTTGATTTTGCCCCAGTCGGAAATGAATACATATTTTAGTAATGGTAGTTTTACTAAAAAAAAAATAGACTTGCTACACAGCCTTGCTCCTATCAACTCCCCACCAGCAGGGCTCTAGTCTAAAGCTAATGCATATTCAAGCCCATGAGCTGGGCTAATTGTATGCTATTTTCTCTATTTATTTATTTCATACCAACCAGTCACATGCTGCCTGAACACTCCTTCCTCCTGTGGATGCCAAGGCTTTTTGTCTAGAAAGAAAAATCAAATTTCCATTGTTAGTATTTTTAGCTTCACACAGGCTTTTTTTCCCCCATAGCACCAAGAGCTGAGTGCAAGGGAGGAGTCTGTGGTCCCCTATTAACTGATAGGGAGAGATTTCCAGCAGGTTCTTCCCCAAGGGCCACATCAAGGCCTGTGAAAGAGTTAGGGCTGGCAGTTAATTTACATAGAATTAGCATCAATTTAGCAAGCGAGCTGACAGACTGTGCATTCTTTTTGCAGGCAGTTTTTAAATTACAGTTTTATTATTGCTCCCCTAAAGGCTCTCATGTCTCACTTGTGTCGGGAGAAGCAGAGAAGGGTATTTTGCCGCATGTACTTCCTTACTCATTCATTTACTCTCTCTTCTCACATTCCCATGGCCCTAGAGGCCAGTTAGCTAAGCCCAGGAGACCATGGCACCTCTAAGGCTCAGGCCAAGTCCGAGGCACACAACCACCAGCATCAGATGCACCCAGAGTCTCCAGTCATCTCACAAAAGTATATCTTTGTTTCATCCTCCCTTCTGTAGGAACAACTCATAGTCTGTGTCCTCCCTATTGGTGGTGAATCAGTCAGTCATTCAACTGATGTTTATTAATTATCTGTTACATGCTAGGTGATGGGGTACCTGGGGTCTAGGTCAATTTGTGAAACCAGTCTGTGAAATTGTAACTGCAATTTGTATTGTAAAATTGTTATCTGTAAAATTCCTTTCCCAACCTCCGACTCTGCCCCTTCCCCCTATCTGCACCAGGCCTAGGCAACATCTTGGGACTCCTTTGTTTTTACTTAATCCCTCATGTCTCCTCCGGCCTGGCCCAAATCTTATCTAAACTATCTATGCATTGAGGTCCCTTCCCTCCGGTTAGCCCTGACAATGGCAGCCCTACCCTTTAAAAGTAAAAGCATGTACCCCTCTCACTCGCAGGTCCCCTAAAGGACTCTTGCCCGCTTCTCATGGAAGCGTAACAATAAACTTCTACAACTCTCACTCCAATTAAGCCCGAGACCTTGAATTCTTTCCAGACGACATCGCAGGTTTTCTGGTCTTGGATGAGATCAGAATATCTGCTGGACCTATTGGGATCCCGTCCCCCATCACTAGGCACTGGGCTCACGGCTGGGAATACAAAAAAGAAAAGAGTAAGGCAGTATTTGCCCTCAAGGAGCTTACAATCTAATAAAGGAAGACAACACAGAAAAGGGAACTGAAAAGCAAAGTGTGTGTGTGTGTGTGTGTGTGTGTGTGTGTGTGTGTATGTGTGAAGGTACCCAGGACAGCAGAGAGAGAAGTCAGAGATATCTCAAAGGAGCAAAGCCGGGATGTTCTGAGCTGAGTCTCCTTGAATGGAGGTTTTGGAGTTCATGGCTCCAATCAGACAGAAGATAAAGATGAGATACAATGCTGAGGCTGGTGATGTCTCACCAGGATGAGGAGATTATCACAGAAATGGCCTTCCTGGGGCATGGTGGAGAAAGGCAGGGAATCCCTAGAGCAGTGTGGCTGGGGGAGGAATGAATCAGTAGTAAAAGTAACTCCATAATGTTTGGCTCAGAGATTTCACTGCTAGGCATATATCTCAAGGAGGTCAAAGATTAGGGGAATAAAGATCCAATATACATCAAAAACATTTATGCCAAAACTCTTTATCGTAACCGAAAAGTGGGAACAAAGGAAATGCACATCAACTAGGAACAGACTGCTCTAATTAGGACCTGGTTGTGGCTAAACCAGTTGTGTTACATAATTTAATGGAATACATATATGCCCCCAGTATACTGGGTGGATCTCATGTGCTGAACTTAAGGGAAGTCATGGAAAGGATTGGTATAGAATGGGCAGGAGTGGATGGGTTGCAAACTGTGCGGAAAGAATCTCCATTTTGATGGTAAGCTCCTTGAGGGCAAGGCCTCTGTCACCTTGCTCCGTGTACCACAGTGCCTAGCAGGAAGGAGGCCCTAGATAACTGTTTGTTGACTCATTGTTGATTGACGATGTGAGACCCCCTGGGTACAGGAGTAACAAGAAGAGGTATTCCAGCACAGAGGCAAAACACAGACAGGGAGAATTCACAGGATATAAAAGGGCCGTGAACTACTTCAGTGGAAGAAGTGTCCTAAACAATAAAACCACAGGTCCCCTGAAAGAAAAGACAACTCTCCTTTATAGAGCACTTTTTGGTTAAAAAGTCACTTTACCCCAACTGTCCTGCCTTCCCCCCTCCAAAAAAAGGCAAAAAAAAATTTAAGTGTTTTATAATAATAGTTAATATTTACATTATCACTTTATATGTGCCAGCACTGTGCTAACTTTTTGACATGCCTAAGGTCACACCACTAAGTTTCTGAGGCTGGATTCTTGACCCAGGTCAGGCTACTGTGCCACCTGGTGCCATCTAGCTGCCTATAAATGTTATAAACATCTTGTCTGATCCTGAGTAAACCTTAAGGCACTGTAAGAATGAAAGTTATACTCACAACTGCCCTGTGAAGTAGGAAGTACAAGTATTATAGTTCCCATTTCACAGAGCAGGACACAGAGGCTTAGAAAGGTGAGGTGACCTGTCTCAATTCTAATAAGCAAAGAAGTCAAGATTACAAATTCTCTGGCCTCCTGACACCGAGGCTGCTTCAGGAAGATCTCTCACCTTGTTGTAAGTAAAGGAAAAAGAACTAAGGAGAAATACAGAGGGGGACACATCAAACTTTAGCTCTGGGGTTGCCATCCTTTAGGAGAGCATTCTGGAGTAAATAGGGGGAGAAAAACAGGAAAGCACCAGGTAGAAATGATGTCATTCCCCAAAGCATCAGCAGCTGAATCTAACTCCCCTTCCTCCCTCTGAAGTTTCTAAGGAACAGTAAGGCTCACTGATGTTCAGTAGTTTGAGCGATTGTTAAGAGTTGGAGTGACTCTACAGATCATCTAAGCCCAAAGCCCCATTTCACAAATGGGAAAACTAAGGCCTAGCCAGGATAACCCTCTTCTCCATAGTCATGTAGCTAGTAGCTTGAGGTAGAGAAGTTAACAGTCCCTGTCCTGGGCTCTGTCTCTCTTGGCATGAAATTTTGCCCAGGAAGCAAGCACTGAGAGATTAAAGGACTTGTCCAAGGAGACTGACTTTCAGAGGTGGTACAGTAAGCAGTGGAGTAGAGAGCTGGTCTCACAGTCAACCTGGCCAAGCAAATCTGCAAAGCCAAGCCTGAATCAGTATTTATAACAGACAAGCCTGTTGTGAAATGCAGTCATATAGAAGCAAACTCGACTGTGCTGTCCTGAGGACAGAAGCTGAGCTTCCTACAACAGGGTCCATGCCACATGAAAGGGAGCGCTCCAGAGGTGCACGTAAACCATCAGCAGAGTCCCCTAGGGACCAGCCAGTCCTGGCAAGCTCCCCTTAGCAAAAGCAGAGCTTTCGGAAGCTTTGCAAGTCTCCCTTTGTCCTAATCCCAGCAAATCAGTCTTTTCAAAGGTTAGTACCCTCTTGGTTACGGAATGTACTATTGTTTCAAGAACAATAGGGAAGAAAAGAGTTCATTTGCAGCCTGCAGAATTGTACTATTTATGTAAAGCAACCAATTTTGCGGGTTTTTTTCCCCTCTTGACTTTACTAGAATGAATCTAAATGCAATTTAATTTCCTCTTCCTAATGGTACCTAGGCTGTACTCTGGGAATGAAGGAGCTATTAAGTTCTGGTCTCTATAATTCAAAAGGAGAGAATTTAGAAAAGGTTCAAAGAAAAGTCTCATAAAGATGATTAAAGGGTGAGAGATAAGCCCTAAGAAGAAAGATGAAAGGAATTAGGTTTATTCAGCCTGGAGTCTCGGAGGGCTCTCACACAGAGGGGTAGTGACCATCTGGGCCTCTAGTAAAGACAGAACAAGAAGAAACAGGCTTTGGCTAAAGCACAAGGAACTCAAGTTAGACAAGAGAGAGGTAGTGTCTCCGCTACCCCTTTATCCACTGAAGCGGCAAGCTAAAGATGCTCTATTGGGCTCATTCCCAGAACTGGGCCCACAGAACAGGCGGATCACGGACAGCAGCAGAACAAATCTCTCCCCCTCTCCATCCTCTTCAAGCTGTTGCTATGGTGCACTCCACCCTTGATGGCCCACCCAGCCAATGAGCTCAGCTCCAAGGGCAGTGGGAGTGTGTGGAGAACCCTAAACACCAGACTGAGAACTTTATAATTCTGCTTCCAAGGGAATGACTCAGGAGTAAGACCAAGATATACTCTGGAAGAATATTTGGATCTAAGGGGGAGCATCTTCTTAAGCCAAACAGCTCTTGAGTATCTGAACTACCCTGGTTTTGTTACTGAATGGGACCTCCTGCTTAAAATCAGCAGAACTTAAGCACTGTAATTCAGGGATAGGTGGATAAAATATATCTGATGCGGCCTTCATCCTTCTCAATACTTAGGTTGCAGTGAAATTAATCTTTGGCACAATAGGAAAAAAAGGTTATTTCCAAATCTCAGGAAAGGGATTAGAGGAAGAGGAGCAGGAAGAAACAGAGATAACATAAAGCCAATGGACAATCCTGACATCCACAGCTGGTTTTGTGTCCCTGAGTTCCTGCCCTTCATCTGTTTCACCAACTCCTTGGGTCCCTCAATTGGTCTGCTTTCCCTGAGGCCATTTTATAATGATCTAGGTCAAGGTGGGGAAAAAATCCCTTTTCCTGGTTTAATGAAGACAAGATTGGGACTTTTCTAAAGGAACTTGTACTAAGGGAAAAACTAACAAATTTCTTCTCTCCCCCCCCCCCCCCCCCCCCCCCACCCTCCACAAGGATAGAAATGAATGACTTCAAAAGTACACATTTCTGGTTCTATCTTTAAGGACTGGCTTGGTTTGCTCTCTTACTTCCATTCGATGCCAGGACCTTTCCTCCTCCTTGGTCCTTTTTGGAGGCTGCTACACAAAGACAATCTTGAAGCACAACTTCTAGTTCTTGTAGGATTCTCAAGGCCTCCTAGAACCTGCTTCCCATTCTTATCTCTGAGCATGACCCCTTTGAGTCAATCTCTCTGAATCTAGGTTGTCTTGGAGGTTCATCATATACTATACTGGTCTTCTCAACTCCTGACCCAATCCTTGTCCTGTTGGATGAAAAGGATATTTCCCTCACAGACCTTCTTTGAGCCTTCTCCATCCTTCTCTTGAAAGTTCCTATGGCTTCCTGATCTAGAAAAACCATAGTCAACCCAGACCCATTTCCTTCTGCCCTATTCTAATTGCCTATTGTATAATTACTAGCAATTTGTAGATTGGGCTAGTTCTACAGCTTAGTGAAGCTCTTTCTTTGCCTGTCATTGTCACCTTGCATCTAGGCCTGTTCTTTTTTAAAATTAATATTTTATTTTTTCCAATTACATGTAAAGACAATTTTCAACATTCAGTTTTTGAAAGATTGAGTTCCAAATTTTTCTCCTTCCCTCTCTTTTTCCCCCCCTTCCCAAGACAGCAAGCAATCTGATACAGGTTATACATGTGCAATCATGTTAAATACACTTCCACATTAGTCACATTGTGAAAGAAGAAACAAAAGGGAAAAAAACCCACAAAAACAAAAAAGTGAAAACAGCATGCTTCAATTTGCATTCAGACTCTGTCAGTTCTTTCTCTGATGTGCACAGCATTTTCCATCATGAGTCTTTTGGAATCATCTCGGATAGTATTGCTGAGAAGAGTTATCATAAGTCTATCATAGTTGATCATTGCAAAATGGTGCTGTTACAGTGTACAATGTTCTGGTTCTGCTCACTTCACAAAGCATCAGTTCATGTAAGTCTCTCCAGGTTTTTCTGAAATCCACCTGGCATCTAGACCTACTCTTAAAAGAAGTCATGTGGACTTGCCCTTTCCCTGGAGCCTGTTTGCATTATCCCAGACTCCTTGGATGTCTCAAAGTAGATTCCAGGATACTATATAGGGGAAAGAGCCCTGGGTTTGATGACATGGGACTTGGGTTTCTGTCTATCCTCTACAACTTACTAAATAACTCTGGAAAATTCACTTAAATGCTCTGAATCCCAGTTTCCTTATTTGCACAATGAGTATAATGATACTCCCAATAACTACATCTCACTGGATAGCTGTAAGGAAAGTTGTTTGAGGCCTAAGAAGTACTTTATAACAATGGGTTACAATTCCTTCTTTTGGGATGCATGCTACATTCTCATTTCCTGTGTAATGCATCCCTCTAGCTCTCACTCATTTGAACCTTTAATCTAGGGATGACTGACATCCTTTGAGGTCAATGACTATTCAAGCCTTTCCTGGCCCAGGTTACCAGCACTGTCCACTTTCCCAGGTCTTGTTATGACTTACTATGGTTCACCAGTGGAATGAACAGCCTTCTAGAATCCTAGCACTACAATTGGGGGATCTCCTTTTCTCACCAAACCTCTATCAGTATATGGAGGCCCTGGTGAGGAACTTCTGCCAATGCAAAAGGGGGCCCTTGGGCAAACTCTTTAATCTTGGGGAGTTGCCCAGGGGCAAGCACTGAGAGATTAAATGACTTGTACATGGAGACAGACCTTTAGAAGTGGTGTGAAGTAGTAGGTAGTGGAGTAGAGAGCTGGTCTCAAGAGTCAGGACCTACGTTCAGTTCCACTTTTAACACACAGTTTTACAATAGCAAAATACCTTAAGTATATCAATCAACCAATCATTCAGAATGAAACTGTTAACTGCCTTCTATGCACCAGTTACTATGCTAAACCTTGGAGATATAAAGAAAGGTAAAAATATCACTCCTGTCTGCAAGCTCACATTCTAATGGAGGAGAATATATGTAAATGACTAAATACATATATACAAGATGCAGACAAAGTAGATGGAAGATAATCTGAGGGGAAGGAACCAATAATTGGTAAAAATAAAATTATTTCCCCCAAAGGAGGATGAAGATTATTGCATTACAATACTAAATACTCAATCAGAAAATTCACTTAAGCAGAATCATCATTTCCCAGGCATTCCAGTCACATGTGGTTTTACAGTTACCCTTCTACATGAAGGGAATTAGGGGCATGGAGCCCCTGCAATCTGGAAAATGCATGTAAAATATTTTGGCCTTCCCTTGGTACCAGAGAAGAGGCCTGAATTATTATAGCATTAAAAAATAAAATATGAAGTGCACAGCAGAGAACAAAAGAAAACTCAGAAGGAAGCAAAGATGGACAATTCTCAACAAAACGACTATTATTTGTCATACAGGTTTTCTTGAAATGAAAGTTTATTGTTACATATTTTGAATCCTCTCGTGTTCTGCTATGCACATGACATACTTTTATTTCTTTCTAACCTTATATTTAAGTTTGTGATATGTTTTTGTTTCTTTTTTTATTCTCTATTTGTTTCCTGGCATTTGAGTCTAAAATAAAATTTGAGGGAAAATATGTTGATAGTGTAAAATACTATACAAACATTTTATGAATTTCTGAGTTTCTAAACTTTTTTGTGTTGTCTACTGGCTTCTACAAATTCCCCCAATATTCCAATCTCTTATGCCAACCCGTGATATATCAAAACCGCAATGGGGAAAGTTGCGATGTGGAAGGGATAACTATATTCTCATTAGCTTTAGAATAGATGGATAATTGTCCATATTCCTTGCCTGGTCCCATCCCTTCCTTGCTCAATTCTATCTTTGGCCATGACTGAGGCCAAAGGAAAAACTGTTTTGGAGATGGCAGGGAGCCTATGGGTAGTATAAGCAAACGAATTATAGGGGATAAAGGAGCAGCTAGGTGCCACAGTGGATAAAGCGTCAGGAAGACACATCATCCTGAGTTCAAATTTGGCCTCAGACACTTACTAGCTGTGTGATCCTGGGCAAGTCACTTAACCCTGTTTGCCTCAGTTTCCTCATCTGTAAAATGAGTTGGAGAAGAAAATGGCAAAACCACTTCTGTATCTTTGCCAAGAAAACCACTTATAAGTTAGACACGACTGAAACACCTGAACAACAACGAAATAACAATAATAGCTTACATTTATATAGCACTTCAAGGTTTTGCAGAAGTCTTTACACAGGATCACAAGATAAGAGATCTATCTAGGTTGGGAAGAGTCTCATATACTATCCCACCCAACACCTTCATTTTACTGATGAGGAAACTGAGGCCTACTGTGACATACATGATTTCACAGGATCATCATGGCCATCCTGAAGTAGAGGTTATTATTATCTCCATTTTACAAGGAGTCTCAGGGTGGTTGGTTAAATAAATTGCCCAGTATTACACAGCTAGTACACATCTGAGGTGGGATTAGAAATAATTCATTCCATTACTGCCAAATAAAGAAGTCTTGTCTTTGTGGACCACTGGAATAGAGTAAGAGCTTGGGCAACATAGTTTAACCCCTTGATCTTTATCCAAAGACTGCCTTTTCAATGAAGGGGAGAGGAGCAGAATGGGCAATGTCAATTCAAATGATGGGCTTGTCAATAAACATTAAACATAATGGCCCCATCCCATTTCCTCCAGAGGAAATGGCTGTAAGAGAGAAAGATGTATTGATTCTAAAGATCCAACTTCAGGATCAGTCTTGCAGCTGAGCTGATGGTGGTTAATGGCCCCAGGACTTTCATGGGCAGTGGCCAGTCCTTGAGGAGATGAACATTTTCCTACTGATGCTATAGCAAAGTTTCCTTGAGTAGCTGCTGCCACCCATTTGTAGGGAGATGGTTCTCGGCTCTCAGGGCAAAAGGCAGAAAACTGGGGGAGGGGGCCTGCTAGGTAGGCTGAAGACAGCATTCTTACTATAGCCTGAAGAAGCCCAAGCCTCCTTCCTTCTTATGCTCCCCATCCTGCTCATTCTCCCCCCCCCCATTCCTCCACAAGCCCTCTCCTACCCCAATCAACACGACTATTTTCTGACTCATAAAAAGTCGATTAGGCAGTTCTCCTTGGGGGGTAGTTAGTAGGAAAAGGCTTTTCGAGTCCCCTGGTGTTTTATGTGGCAAGACCCAGCAGTCAGGAGAGGGGATGTCTTGTTCTTCCCTTTCTGAAAAGGGACCCCAAGTCCTGGCCTCCACAGCAGGGAAGCCATAGTTTGTAATCACTAAAGCAGCAATTAGGCCATGGGTGGTGACATAAGATTCAGCCTTTCTATCTCAGCTCTCTTTGAAAGAAAGGCATGTAGGTATACAGGGAGAAAGAACATTGATTACAGGGTGAGTCCATCTTATATAAGGCACATTTGGGGGGAAGAATGAGGCCTATACCCTTGCCTTAGTGATCTCACAGCTTTCCTAAGAGATAGAGAGGGGCAAATGTTTGTTTTCTCCATGCTACTACAAAGAGTGCAGGTGCAGGGATCAGAGTCTGGGGAACTAGGTCTTTACTCTGCCACAGCTCTAGTCATGGAACCTTTCTGTTCCTCCACTGTCACATCTATAAAATGGGATAACTGCCACCTAACCTAATCCCCAGGTGTTTGGTGGGGGATAAAAGAACATTTTAGATGTAAAAAAAATGCTTTGAAAAGTTAAAAGGAAGGCATCATTTTATCTAGAACCAGAAGCTCAGGGAGTAAGTGATTTGTCTCCTCAGAGTACATCAGGAAGCAAACTGGGCTCGGACTCAGATCTTCTGTCCCAGTCTTTAACCTTACAGACTTCTCTATGATTTTTCTCTACTGGATACCTCAGGATGAAAGGCAGGTTTCTGACTTTTCCTGGTGGAGAGAACATGATCAGAGAAGAGGTTAGCCAACCAGGCTCAGGGTAATATTTAAAGAACCAGTTCTCTTTCCTTCTCCAGAAAACAGAAATAGGAGCAGGGGAACCAGCTCCTACCACAAACACAACAGAAGCAGAGCTTGTTCCAATACTTACTGAGATCAGCAAAGGGTAATTTCAAGGAAAGTCTGGCTGACTTGGGGAAAAAGACAAGAGGAGTATTGCGGGGAGCTAGAATCCAAGACTTGGCCCTGGCCTCCTTGTGTTCTGCTGCTTGTGTATTCATGGCTTGTGAGGAAGTTTAGTACAGAGCTGCAAAATGTGTGTCGAGACATTTCTCAGGGCAGCTAGGTGGCACAGTTAATAGAGCACCGGCCCTGAAGTCAGCAGGACCTGAGTTAAAATCCGGCCTCAGACACAACACAAAAAGCTGTGTGACCTTGGGCAAATCACTTAACCCCAACTGCCCTCCAAAAAGCAAAAAAAAAAGACATTTCATCCAACAGGGCACAGTACAGTTGAGAGAGCAGGAAGAGAGGCCTGCCCTTAGAGTCTGAAGACATCTCTTCCGAGGCAGCTGGGTGGCACAGTGGATAGAGCTTTGGGCCTGGAAGTCAGGCCTGGCCTCAGACACCTATTAGCTGTGTGACCCTGGGCAAACCACTCTGACCTGTTTGCTTCAGTTTCCTCACCTGTAAAAAGTGCATAATAACAACACCTACCTTGCAGGGTTGTGGGGATCAAATGAGATATCTCCAAAGCTCTTGGGTCACTGCCTGGAACATAGCAGGTGCTATGTAGTAAACACTTAATAAATGCTTGTTAACTAACTTGTCCAAATGATCAGGATGTAAGTGTAATCTACCAGTGCTGAGGAGATAGTGCCAGGTGGGCTGAATCACCCATGCAAAAACGGAAAAGTGTGAGCATGATGGATCTGGGTGAAACAGAGGAAGTGAGGAGTCATTTAGGGTTTTGTAGAATGAGAGACTAATTCATCCTTCTAGTGTCTCTACCCCCTCCTTTCCCCAGGCATTCAACTTGGTTAAAAATACTACAACATGAATAGTTTCAGAGTCCTACTGGAACAGCTTAAACCTGGGACTATCTAAGTAAGAAGCTGTGACTCACAGTCTTGTGTGGGGAAAAGTAACTTTGGCCAGGACGTGCTCAAGTGGCTAAATCTGGTCACAAACCTCAGACCTGATTTAGTGAGGATTTTCTGAAGAGATTCTCAAGGGGTGGGGCTAAGGATAGTGAGCTCTCAGTGATCTGCTGTACACAAGTGAAATGTGTGTGTGTATTCTATATATACATATATACACACATGCACACACACCCCCTCTACTTAGACCTCTCCTAGGCACTTATATCCTTCATGTTACAGGGGTGTGTGTGTGTGTGTGTGTGTGTGTGTGTGTGTGTGTGTGTGTGTGT
>NW_027187348.1:4672348-4678640 GCF_028583685.1 Petaurus breviceps papuanus | reverse complement strand
TGTGTGTGTGTGTGTGTGTGTGTGTGTGTGTGTGTGTGTGTGTGTGTATGTGTAATATATATCACACACACACTCCGTCTACTTAAACCTCTCCTAGGCACTTCTATCCTTCATGTCACGTGTGTGTGCACGTGTGCATGTGGTTTCCTCTATTAGACTGAGGGCAAGCACGGCACTCATAAACATTTCTGTATCCCCCACAACGCCCAGCCCAGTGGTCTGCACATAGAAGGTGTCTTCATGATTATGGATATGAATCTCAATGACCTATTTTCAGAAACAAACATCATACAATAAATAGAACACTTAAATTCTACTGAATGTAATGCACTGAAGAAATTCTCTGGCTGTCCCTGATCTCTCTCCTCCACTCTGACTACCGACATCCCTGGCTTCCTTTAAGTCTCAACTAAAATCCCAGCTTCTACAGGAAGCCTTCCCTAGCCTCTTTTATTCCAACGCTTTCCCACTGTTAATTATTTCCTATTTATCCTGTACATAGATTACTTGTCTATATCTGTTTGTATGGCTTCTCCCCTGCCTCCATTACAGTGTAGGCTCCTTGAAGGCTGGGACTCTTTTGTCTTTTTTTGTATCCTCAGTGCTTAGCGCAGTGCCCACATGTGGTAGGCACTTAATAAATGTTTATTGAATAATGAGCTTCTGTTACAATCTGGGGAGACAGCACAGTGTGATGGACAGAAGCCCAAGAATCACAACACCTGGGTCTGGGTGTGGTTTCAGCACTTATTAGCTATGCGTAGACAAGTCATATTGCCTCAATGGGCCTCAATTTCATCATCTGTAAAATGGAAATAATACTACTGATACTATCTACCCAACAGGGTGGTTGTGAGAAAAGTATTATGTAAACTATAATGATAATTAACATCCATATGTAAATTGATTTATGTATATACACATTATTTTATTTGAATCTCACAACCAACCTGTGAGGCAGGTTCTATAGGTATCATTTTGTTAGACTGGACTTCTGATTTCACTAATGTGGGGGCCCTCCCAATGAGGATCCACATAGACCGGGAGCTTAGTTTTAGAAGTTAAATGACTTGCTCAAGGTGACACAGTCAACGTCAGAGGTGGGCTCTGCTTCTCTCTTTAGGCATTATCGTTCTCATTTACAGATAGGGAAACTGAGGCCCACATAGGTGAAGTGACTTGGCAACAGTTACACAGCTATTAAGTACAAGATATAAGATTCGAACCCAGGTCTTTGAAACTCCAAGTACAGCATCCTGTTCACTATGTTGCTTATGAAAATGTGAACTCCTTGTTTCTTTGGAAGGAACTTTGGAATTTTGCAGTGTTTCAAGGGTGAACATTTATGCCTTTGTTGTTGTTGCTGTCCAGTCATTTTTCAGCTGTGCCCAACTCTTTATGACCTCATTTGGGGTTTTATTCACAAATATTTCCTTCTCCAGCTCATTTTACAACTGTGGAAGCTGAGGCAAGCAGGGGTAAGTGACTTGTCAGAGATTACACGCCCACCCCCTCACCTTGCTGGTCTGCTGACACCCAACTCTCTGCCATGCACTCTTTGATCTAGTGACACCAGTCTTCTTGTTGTTCCATGAACAAGACACTTCATCTCTTCCCTCCAGGTGTTCTGTCTCAAGTTGTCCCTCATGCTTGGAATGCTCTCCCCCTTCTTCCTGGACTACCTACTTCCCTGGTTTCCTTTAAGACCCAACGGAGTCCTACTTTCTACAGGAGGCCTTCCTTAACTCCTCTTAATTCCAATGTGTTCTGTCTGCTCATTATTTTCTATTTATCCTGTATGTAGTTTGCTTTGTATATTTTTGTTTGCATATTGTCTCCCCCATCAGATTGTAAGCTCCTTGAGGGCAGAAACTGTCTTTTGCCTTTTTTTCTTTGTATGCCCAGTGCTTATAGCACAGTGGGTGCTAAGTACGTGCTTAATACATGTTTAATGTACATAGTAGGTGCTTAATACATCTTTAATGATTGCCTATTATCTGTCAAAAGAAAGGACTGAATTAATGATGCCTAAGGTACCTTTCCAAGTCGGTGCTTCGGTGACTTCTGAGCCTGTGATATCATAAGTTAGCTCTGGCTCTTTTCCCTGGGGTGCAGCAGGTAGCTGGGCTCAGCCAGGGAATAGCTTTCCACAAATATGTCAAACAAAGAGCAGCTGCTTTTCCATCCTACCTGATGGGTCAGATGGAACCCCAGAGGCCTCGAATACCATCCGGGAACCATGCCAGCATCCCAGGAACAACCTCATTGTACAGATCTGGGAAACTGGAAGGGACTGGAATAGGCAGCCAAGAAAGATAATCTAACAGCTACTGGGTTCAGAGCACTGGAGTGAGTATTCTGGAAGAGGAGGAAGGAAAATTCAGAAGGAAATTACATGGTCACTGCCCTCAGGGAGCTTACAGCTAGGTTGCTGAGACAAAGCCTAGCAAGTAGTTTAGGATGCACAGGGGCTTACCATCTCTAGAATATCCCAGGGTTCATAGGACATTAGAGTTGGAAGGAAACTTTGAGATCACTTCATCTGTACAAGGCGCTAAGATCATACAAGCTCTAAAATCCACAAACCATGAATCCCAAGACCTAATCCCGATTCCTACTGGACAGATAATTAAACTGAGGCTCAAACAGGCTTGACCAGGGTCCCACAGCTATATTTACAGATGACAGGGCAGCTAGGTGGCACAGTGAATAGAGCACTGGCCCTGGAGTCAGGAGGACCTGAGTTCAAATCTGACCTCAGATCTGCACTTAACACTTACTAGCTGTGTGACCATGGGCAAGTCACTTAACCCCAATTGCCCTGCCTTTCCCCCTCCAAAAAGACAAAATAAATAAATAAAGGACTTGAATTACTTACAGATGATGCAAACATGTACAAAGGACAGGTCCTACAGGTTGGCAATGTAGGAGGCTCCCTGTGTTGAGCAGTGATGCAAGGTCTATTTCTTGCAAATACTAGTCTGCAATGGTGACAGACACACCTCCCACAAGGCATGAAACATCCATCATGACATCCCTGTGTCACTAATCACTGATATGTTGGACACACAGGTCCGTCCCTTCTGGAACATCATCTTCTGAAGGCCCCTGTAAAAATGAATACGTACAACTTGGTAGCCCAGATGGTATTTGGTGCTACGCTCGGCCTCCTTGTTATCTCCCATAAGCACATTAGCCAGGCAGGTTAACTATCCAGAAAACCTGGGGATCTGGCCCACAATGGATAAGATACAAGATAGTAAATTTTAAAAAAAGATACAAGGTAATTAAGTTGGGATGGGGGTGGGGAAGGTACAGAATAGAACACATAAAAACCCTAGCTTTCAGGGAAGGGTGTTGCACATATTTCATCACAGAGCTGGGATCAGGGGTAGGCAAAGGGGCAAGGCAGCTGCCTGGGACACAAAAGAAAAATTATTTTTATAAATTTTTAATGTTGGGAAGTCCCAATTTCCATGGCCCACAGATATTTATTTTGTTCCAAGTGATTTCGTATTTTTAAAATGGAGGCTCGAAGCCTCGAAGGAATATAGATATAGTAACACACAGGAAAAGCAATTTCCAGACCTTGCTTAGCATACATAAATGCCTTGCTCAGGCCATGCTGAGCCAAGGAGGGCAGCCCAAGGATATCCAGAGGGCAAGAAGAGAAAGGAGGAGGAGTCCCCACATGCACCTTTAAAATGCTTTTCAAAGTCTGCAGCCAGTTCTATGGCAGAAAAAACAAAGACACAAGAGCTCTTAAATGATAACACACAAGTTGAATCCTCTAGCTATTCCTGGTGAAATCACTCAAGCTCATGTGTCCCGTCTTGCACAAAGCCTCCTCTGACTCTTCCCATCCCTAGAAGTGATGTCTCCCTCCTCTGAGCTGCAGAGCCATACTGCACCTCTTAGTAAATTTGTTATTGGTATCCCCTTATCTTCTCTATTAGATTGTTCTCTGAGCACAAGGACAGTGTGTAACTTCTGGCTGTGCGGGCATGTGAGCTGGGCCTTGTAAGGTGGGTAGGATTTAAAGAGAGCTGGGGACATGGAAGGAGAAGGAACTGGAGGAGAAATAGGAAGAAGAAAATGGCAATCATTTTCTGGTTCTTGTATAGATTTGTGTAAGGTGTTGTCGAGTTGTTTCAGAGACTCTCTGTGACTCCATTTGGTGTTTTTTGTGCAAAGATATTAGAGTGATTTGTTGTTTCCTTCTCTAGCTCATTTTACGGATGAGGAAAATGAGGCAAACAGGGTTAAGTGACTTGCCCAGGGTCTCATACCTAGGAAGTATCTGAGGCCAGATTTGAATTCAGAAGGATAAATCTTCCTGACTCAAGGCCTAGTGATCTATTTACTGTTCCACCTAGCTGCCCCTGATTTGTGTCAGTCCTGGGTTCAAATTCCAGCAGTGCTACTTAATAACTCTAGGACAATAGTGAGTAATTTCACCCTCTAGCCCTCAATTTCTTAATTTATAAAATGACTGGGGGGATGGAGTCGATGGCCTCTGAGGTCCTTTCCATCAGTTTATGATCTACAGTCTCCTCCCACCCAAGATACTTTGCATACTTCATTCACTAACACATCCATTAATCAAACATTTATCAAATATTAACTACGTGTCAGGCAATGTGTTAGGCATTGGGGATAAAAAGGGAAAAAAACAAAATGGCCCTTGCCCACAAGTAGCTTACATTTTGCTGGAGCAAAAGAACACAGATAAGTAAATATAAAGTATATTCAAAGAAAACTCATAGCAATTGGGGGAGAAGAGAATGCATTATAAACTGAGGAAATCAGAATTAATCTGGGCCTTGAAGGAAGCCAGGATAAAGGCTGCACACCAGGCATGGGGCACAGCCTGTACAAAGACATGTAGGTGGGAGATGAAACAACACCTGCAGACACCTAGAATAATAATAATAATAATTAGTAACAATAATAATGATAGATAGCACTTTAATAGCTTTTAAGATTTACAAAGCACTTCATAATTACTACCTGATTTGATCTTCACCACGAACCTGAGAAGTAGGTGTTATTGTTACCCTCATTTCATATATGAGGAAATTGAGGCAAATAGCAGTTAAGTGACTTGCTCAGGTTCATACAGTTAAATAAGTATTTTAGGTCAGATGAAAGCTCAGCTCCTCCTGACTCCAAATATAGTATTCTATTTACCGTACACCTTGCTGACTCAAATGAAAGGTTTTTTTTAAGTATGGGGAAGCTTGAGCACCCATGTAGGTAGCCGGGGAGGAGCCACTAGACATGGAGGGAGGATGAGATACAGGGCGCTTGTGGAAGTACTGGCCTTGGAAAGGAGAAGGGCCACGTCTGCATCAGAGATTGAAGGAAAGCGGGCGAGGATGGCGCATGACGTCACGGGGTTTTGAGATACAGGAGAGAAGGGGGGCCAGAGGACAAAGAGACCGGAACGGTTTCTATTTTCTTCATAAAGCCTGAGGTGAGGTGGTGTTCTGGGAAGGAAGAAGTTTGAGAAAAGAGGAAGTTTTGGAATAGCTGCTTCAGCAGTTAATTAAGAGAAGACTGAATGAACCAACTTGTTGCAGGCTGCATGACATCCTCCACTTTTATTCAGCAGCAAGTGAGTAAGAATAGAGAAGGTGTCAGGGTGAGCCAGGCTTGAGGTGTGGCAAAACACGAGTGGTTTATAGGATGAGGGGGTGAAGGATCTGTGCACTGATGACAGTGCATTGTTGAACCCTGAGGTTAATGCTGACAAATGTCTTCAGCCAAAGGGCATGGACCCCCCTACTGATCTCACTTCACCTTTGTGGCTCCCCTCCCCACTCCAGACTGCATCTTATTCTTCCATTCCTTCCAAATGTAGCAGTCTCAGCTCAGTTTTCAGGGAGATGTGAGAGGAGATGAAGCCTTTCGTCCTCTCTCCTGCTGAGGGCATGCCTATAACCTAGGTGTCTGGGCTTATATATAGCCATTAGATCTACAATTCCAATTCAGTTTACTTATACTGACCACTCAGATCCATCTGCTAATCAAACAATCAATCAATCAGCAAGTATTAATACTTATTAATTTATGAATATATTGGAGAGAGGGAGAGACAGAGACAAAGAGAGGGAGGGAGAGAGGGAGAAGAGACAGAGAGGGGGAGGGGGAACAGAGAGAGAGAGAGAGAGAGAGAGAGAGAGAGAGAGAGAGAGAGAGAGAGAGTCCCAGTACTGGGCTGGAGAAGGGAGAGATATAAAGATTGAAAAAAATAAAACAGTCCCTGCCCTCAAAGAGCTTAAGTTCGAAT
>NW_027187348.1:4669574-4672248 GCF_028583685.1 Petaurus breviceps papuanus | reverse complement strand
GGGGGGGGGGGGGGGGGGGCGGCCAGGTAGCACAGCGAGTAAGAGCACCGGCTCCAGTGTCGGGATGACCTGGATCAAATCCCGGCCTCGGATACTCAGCACCACACCCAGAAATAACTGGCCGTGTAACCTTGAGCAAGTTACTTAACCCCGATTGCTTTAAGAAAAAAAAAATAGAATGGGGGGTGGGTAACATGCATACATATAGGAATATCTATGGGATAGATACAAACACATAGGAAACACTTGATGATGATGAAAGGGAAGGCAGCTGAGGGAATGAATCTGCTGTTTCTGGGCAGAGGCCTGGGGATTGGGGTAGACCTATGGAAAAGATTGTAGGGCAGGGGAAGAGATAGGGAGAAGGAGAGAGAAGGGGGGAGAGGGAGAAGAACAGGGGAAGGAAAAAGGAGAGGGAGAGAAACAGGAGAAAGGGTAGAAGAAGTGATCTATAGGAAAAGAAGAGGAAGAAGAAGAGGGAAAGACACAGGGGAAAGGGGAGAGAAATGGAGGTGGAAAGAGAGTGGAATTCTTTCTCTGTTTGTTTCCTAAATTACCCTCCCTCCGTACACAGGCTTGAAGGTTGCGCCTGCTTAGCGATCATAATCCCTGGACTGGATTTCTTTGTTCAGTCCTTGGCTATCATCTTGTACTCTTGCTCCACAGCTGGAATCCCCAGGAACCAGTTACAGCAGCTCCTTCCAAGCCCTGCCCCACCACTAACAAAGGTCAGCTTCCATTTTCAGAAACCATCAGCTACTTCTCCTTTAAAGCATTCTAATCACAGAGCTTACCAATACAAGTTCTTGCTCCCCTCCTCCTAGAAAAGGCAAGAAAGGGGCCAAGAGCTCTTCAGTCCTGCCCATCTTCCCAGATTATCCCCTCCCCACCACTCTGGGCTTGGGCTTGGCTCCTCACAACACTGGCTTCTGCCTGCTGCAACACAACATCCTCCCCAGGCCTAGGACAGAAAAGAATGCAGCAGGAGCGGCTGAGCTTAGGATCATATTCTCCAACTGCCAGCAAAATCTTCAGAGAGCTCAAAGCATGTTCACATACTTTTGGCCTCTGCTTTAGGAGACAGAAGGAGAGACAGGAAGGGATTACAATGCAGAGAGGTAGTAATTTAGGACCACAGATTTAGAACTGGAAGAGATCATCTAGCCCCATCTTTTCATTTTCTGATGAAAAGATTCAGGCCCAAAGATGAAGAATGTCACCCAAGATCAATAAATGGACAAACCAGTATTCAAAGTCTGGCTTCTCTTTTCCAGTGTTTCCTTTACCAATCCCTTGTCCATGATTAGTCAAGTTACTAATGGCCAGCATTTATATACAGTTTAAAGTTTGCAAAGTACTTCATAAATATTATTTTATCTGTCCTTCACAACAACCTGAAAGGCAGGTGTTATTATTATCACCAATTTTACAGCTACAGAAACTGAGGTAAACTGAGGTCAAGTGAATGGCCCAGGATCTACCAGCAATAAGTGTCTGACAGTGGATTTGAACTTGGGTATTCTTCACTCCAGGGTCAGAGCTTTTTTCCTACCCCAGAAGTGGGAATGGAGTCCAAGGTTCCTAACCCATAGTCAATCATGTAACAACTGTTTGCTGAGCACCCATTTTGACCACTGTATTAGGCACCGAGTGTTTGGGGGTTGATTTTTTGCAGGGAGAGGAAGGCTGGAGAAAGAATACAAAGATAATTTCTTATTGTCATTCAGTCATTGCAGTTGTGTCCAATTTTTCAAATCCCCCTTTGGGGTTTTCTTAGCAAAGATACTGGGGTGGCTTTGCCTTTCCTTCTCAAGTTCATTTTACAAATGAGAAAACTAAGCAAAGTGACTTGCCTAGGGTCACAAAGCTAGTGAATGTCTGAGGCCGAATTTGAACTCAGGTCTTCCTAACTCCAGGCCCAATGCTCTATTCACTGAGCCACCCTAGCTGCCACAAAGATAATAAACAATAGCTCACATTTTTATAAAGCTTCAAGGTTTAAAAAACACTTTTCTCACTCACGACCCTGTTGAAGTATTTAGTAAAGTATTATCATCACCATTTTACAGATATGAAAACAGGCTCAGAGGTAAAATAACCTACATGCCCACAGTCACACAGTTTCAAAGCTGTGACTCCAACTTTCTACTATGCCACAAAATTAGTTCCCTGCTGTTCAGGAGTTTATAATTTTCAACTTCATTTTCAGTTAGACTGACCCAAGGTAGTATTTAAGATTCAAGTTCTGGGGCCTAGTTCTTCTTTCCTAATTAATTGGTCCTCTTTCTTAAATGGCCCATGAATTGCCCAGTAATACCAGGTGCTCAAAGCCCCCTCCAGTGAACAGAGGAGGGGAGGACTGGCTTTTATTTTGGATACAAAAGATTTTGGTAATTAGAACCAAACTACAGGAAACAAATGATCAAATTAATCAGTGACTAAGTAAAACCAGAAAAGGCTATAATTAATTACCTATGTTTATATCAGCTTAACCAACAGGTTTATGGAAGATTTTGCTGATTTAATCTCTCTCTCTCTCTCTCCCCCCTCTCTATCTTGGTGTCTCTCTCTTTCTCTCAGTCTCTCTCTTTCTCTCGGTCTCTCTCTTTCTCTCGGTCTCTCTCGGTCTCTCTCTCTCTCTCTCGGTCTCTCTCTCTCTCTCTCTCTCTCTCTC
>NW_027187348.1:4657884-4669474 GCF_028583685.1 Petaurus breviceps papuanus | reverse complement strand
ACTCTCTCTCTCTCTCTCTCTCTCTCTCTCTCTCTCTCTCTCTCCCTCCCTCCAATATATTCAGGACCTTGCAGTTGGTGGGCACTTGGGAGTTCTGCGATGGCTCCCGGCTCCAGCTAGCATCAGCTCAGTGAGTCTGTGTTACTCACTTCCCCTGTGCATGAGTTTCCTCCTTTGTTGATAAAGCCCAGCTCCTGGGGCTGGAGGGAGAGATAAGTAGCACTGCAGCTGTGAACCACTCTGGAAATACTCAGGAAAGAGTATTTCTGCAAAGAGGATGGCTATAAGGTCAGTGACCCTCCCCAAACAGATTCTTTTTGGTGCCACACCACAGGGCATTGCTAAGAATTGGAAAAATGAATATTCAAAGTCCAGGCTTACAATCCCTCTTCCCCTCCAAGGGGGTCAGATGCAAATGCTCAATTGCCATATGGCTAATCTGATCCTTCTATATTCTTCAAGGATGAAAGAACTGAAGATCTTGTTGTTCACTCATGTCTCATTCTCTGTGGCACCATTTGGGGTTTTCTTGGCAGAAATACTGAGTGGTCTGTCATTTCCTTCTCCAGTTCATTTTACAGATGAGGAAGCTGAGGCAAATGGGGTTAAGTGACTTGTCCAGGGTCACACAGCTAGTCAGAGTCAGAGGCTGGCATACTTTATCCACTTTGCCACCTAGCTGCCCCCCTGGAGATCTAGGGGTATGAAAATGAGCCATCTGTCTAAACTATAGTGGTATCCTCTCCAGCCCTTCCCCAGGCCCTTCTTTACTTTCCACTTTGGGGTATAATTAGGGAAAGGAAAGAAAGGAAGACAGAATCATCCTGGGGGTTGGAGATCTGGCTGCAGTCTTGCCTTGGTGCCGCTGTACAAACTCAGGCAAGTCATTTATTCTTCCTGGATCTCAGTTTCTTCATCTGAAAAATGAGGGATTTAGGTAATGAATGTTGAAAACTCCAACTCTGACACTCAAGATTTGCAGGGTGTTAAGAAGGGTGGAACCAGATGATTCACACCCAACAAATACTAAGGGTCTTGAAAAGTTAAAATAAGGCACTCCCTGCCCACAGGGAGCTTAAAATCCTGTAGGGAGATAAGACAGATACACAACTAAATATAGAACAGAATATGGTAAATGTAAGAAAGACACAAGCTAGTTGCTCCTACAGAAGAAAAGGTAGCTGTATATTAGGATGAGGGTTTAAAAACAGGAGAGTTTATGGAGCAAGTTCATTTGAAATGGTGACCAGATCCCAAACAACATGGCACAGTGGAACTGTGTTCTAGTGTCAGGGTGTAGTAACCCCCCATTTTGTGAACATCCCCCATCTCTCCCCATCATAGGAGAGCTGCCTAGGAAAGCTGACAAAGCCTGCCTAGGCAGCAAACCTGCCAAGTAAACCTTCCAAAACCTGCTACTTGAAGCCCATAGCCCCCTCTGCTGTTCAGTTCTCAAAATAGATTTGGGAACTTTCCAGTTGAGCAACAAACTGACTGCTGGGCAACAATCGTTAAGCAATGCTATCCTTTGGCTTCTGTATTTTCCCTGCTTGCTCCCCTTGGTAACATTTATGTTATGGCTTTTGTCTATATAAACCTTGAGATATTTATGCTCAGGGCTGCCTGTTTTGGGTACGTGACCCCTGGCAGTCCGCAGGTTAATTATGCTCTACAATTAAAACTTCATTTAAAATGACTAATGGTCTCAACTTGCAATTAATGGTCTCAACTCGAAATTCTCCTTACAACAAGGGGACCTGGATTAAAGTTTTAACTCCATCACTTACTTCCTATCTGACCTTGGGGAAAGTCATAATGTCTCTAGACCTCACTTTTCTCATCTGTAAAATAAGAGGGCTAGACTAGATGGCTTCTAAGGTCTCCTCCAGCTCTGAGCCTATGATCTGTGATTGCAAGACTCAAACAGGCAACATCTATTGCAGGACAACAGAAACACACTGACCCGTGCCAACAGCAGACTTTCCTTGTTTTGGGGTAAGAGTAACTGCTTTCCCCTTGCTCAACCTCATTGCTTCTGAAGAGCCTATTCACTTTCCCCAGGTAGAATCCAGCCCTCCTGATTCTATCTCTCTCCTTCTCCTGCTAGGCAGTGCCTGGTTCTGAGTCTCTTTGACTACAGTTCTGTGCCCAGCAGCAGATACTGGACTTCAGATAAGTAATGGAACATGAGGTGCCATTTTTAGCTCCACAGGAAGGCCATTTCTCAGTAGGAAGAAGAGAGAGAGTGATGAAAGGCTAACCCCAATGTCTGAAGGCCAGGATAAGGGCAGTATATCAGGAAAGGAAGCCTGGATCACCCTCAGTGCAAATAAAGAGCACTGGAGCACAGTTCCTTTCCTTGGTGTCGACAAGGGGACTTTTATAGTCTGTTATCCCATGGAATAGTTTCACTTAGGAATCTACTGCAATTCAACAAATGAGCAAACATAATATACCAAAAAATACAATACCAATACAAATAGCATAACTACTCTTTTTTCTCTTCTTCTTCAAGGAACCAAAGACCTTCAATAACCATTGATTGAGTATCTACTGTGGGATTTCATCCCTTTTCTAGGTACTGAAGAGTGAAATATAAATATATGTATATCATGCATATGTATACACCCATATACATATGTATATATACATACCTATATACATACATATGGTAAATATGTACACATGAATTATGTGTACACATACCCATGCATACATACACACATATACATATATATATAAATATATATATATGCTTACCTGTATACACATATATAGACATACGCATTTTTGCTGTTTGGTTGTGTCTGACTTTCTGACCTCATTTGGTTTTTTGGGGCCCATTTGAAGTTTTCTTAAAGATACTGGAGTGACTCGCCATTTCCTTTTCCAGCTCATTTAAAAGATGAAGAAACTGAGGCAAACAGGGCTGCCCAAGGTCACACAGATAGTAGGTGTCTGAAGTCAAATATGAATTCAGGAAGATGAGTATTCCTGACTCCTGACCTGGTACTATCAGCCCCATATATACCTACTTCCCAGGATTGTTGTGAGAATCAAATGAGATAATCATAAAGTCCTTAGCACAGTACCTGGCACATAGCAGGTGCTATCTAAACAATTATTCCTCCCTTCAGCCCCTCCCAATCACCACCATCAGGAAAACAACCACAACATTTCTATCTTCCACCAAACCAAACCCTCATATCCTTCAAGGCCCCCCAAAATCCACTTTTCAGTTAAGTCTTTCCTGTCCACACTGACCATGGTGAGCTCTCCTTTATCAAGTAATTCTTATGATTCTGTGTATACTTCCTTTATCAAACTCCTATTAGCCTGTATGGAGCAAATCAGTATTTTATTACGGACCACCTTTTCTTCTTTGCACTGTATAATTTATCACTTTACCATATGCTGTCTTAGTTTCTAATTGCTTTGCATATATGTATCTTGTAGACCATAAACTTCCTCAGGAAATCTTGACTTTTATTTCTTTTGTAGCCCCTATGAAGCCTACATCAAAGTGAGCTGTGGCTTCTCGAAATCCTCATAACATTTTGATGGATCTCTCTCTCTCTCTCTCTCTCTCTCTCTCTCTCTCTCTCTCTCTGTCTCTCTCTCTCTCTCTCTCTCTCTGTCTCTCTCTCTCTCTCCTCTCTCTGTCTCTGTCTCTGTCTCTCTCTCGAGCATTTAGGGAATGGGATTGTACTACAAAGAGCATCAGTCTTGGAACAGGAAGACCAGTTTTCAAGTCTGCCTCTGATGATTACCTTCATTTGTGGGACCTTCATTTCTGCAAATTTCAGTCTCTTCAACTTGGAAATGGACAGCTAAGTGACACAGTGGATAGAATCTCAGGTCTGGAGTCAGAAAGATTCTCCTTCCTAAGTTCAAATGTGGCCTCAGGCACTTACTAGCTGTATGACTCTGGGAAAGTCACTAAAGCCAGTTTGCCTTAGTTTCTTCATCTATAAAATGAGTTGGAGAAGGAAATGGCCAACTACTCCAGTATCTTTGCTAGGAAAACCCCAAATGAGGTCACAGAGAGTTGGCCTCGAAGTCGTGAGACAATCTCTCTTAATTATTTACTACAGGATCTGTGTGATATTTAGTCTTATATTGCCAAGTCTTTAGGGACTTGGTCTTGGTAGATATTTAATAAATGTTTGTGAAATACATTTTGTGCAGCTTCAGAAATTCTTACCAACTGACAGTGTTAGGGGAGGGGAGAAGGGGAAAGGAATGTTGGGTTTAGGAAGGGACTTGAAGGGTGGAGGAATATAGACGGGATCTAATGCAATGAGGACTCACTATCAGTTTTTAAGCAAGGGAGTAAAATTAAATGAGTATTGGAGAAAGATCCAATACACTGTAATCTGACAAACATTTATTTCATTTCCATATGTGAGGAATTGTTCTAGGCATTAGGAATATAAAGACAAAAATTAAAATTTCCTCTGCTTTCAAGAAGCTTACATTCCAATCTCTTCTCCCCACCCCCCCCACCTACCCCTCAGCCCACTATATACAGATAACCACAGGCCATATGTTGTTGTGTGGTAATTTCATAGAGAAGTCATTAGCAGTTGTGGAAAGGAAGCGGGTATGATCACATATACGCACTCCCTATTTTATAAGTGGATAAACTGAGGTAGAGACTTATTTATGGTACCATAAGCAAGTCAATGGAGAAGCTGATTAGTACTTCATTTCCTTGGAAGAAGCACCAGATTCATACATACTTAGCTCACAGACATCATATGAATTTGCCCATGTTGATTCTGACCATCACGAAGCCAGATGTTTCTGTTACTGGGACAAGCCAAATGTGTCTGGGCTATGTCAGCAGTTGGCTAAGGTATAAGAGTGACAGGGTGTAGTACTTTGTAGCACGTGTACTTTGAGAGCCTTCTTTATGAAAAGTGTAAGGCAGGTGTTGGCCAAGATCATCTAAGGAGGTCAGTCAGTCCTCCCACACTCCTTTAGAAGGTCGTGTATGCAGTCCACAGATTGCATCCTGGACATAATGTACAAAGTCTTCCCTGGGGAGACCACAACTACAGTTGTGTGCCTGAAATGAAACAATCACAACAGTCTTACCAGACAGTGAACAAAATGCCCAATTAAAATGCCTAATTACAAGCCTGTCTAGAGTCTGATTATGGGCTTTGTTGGTGGTCCTGAAGTTAGCTCCCCACTGAATTGTCAGAATCCCCTAGTCCAGCCATAGTTAAAGTCAAACTGGGGTAACTGTCCATGTGGACAAATGGATTGAAGGCAGATGGGTAAGGAAAAAAAGTAATAATGCTTGTTTATTCATTTTACCACCCAGGACAAATATACTCCCAGAAGGCAAGAGGGAAGTTGTCTGCCAATCCTAGAAGGTACCAGCACTTTGTACTTTTGGGAGGACAGGAGATGAGTGTGGTGGAAAGGGACATGAGTAATCTATGTCCTGGACCTTTCTGCCTAGTAGCCCACCCAGCAGTATGGAGATTTTTCAGCTGCTTAGGGAATGATACCTCTCTGTAGTCGACTATACAGACATATCTTACCTAATACTATATATGGGCTTAATCAATATTGCTTGACAACAATGATAATAAATTGGATTTCCATTGAAACTTTCTTCCTACGATCTCAAATATTTTCCCCCATGTAATCACATACCACTTCCAAGAAGTTAGTAGGAATTATTTCCTTTTTTTTATTTTTTGAGAAACAAAGGTGAAGCAAGGTTAAGTGAACTGTGTTAAATAGCTTATTCCCAAGTCACCTAGCATGTTAGGAACTAGAACTCAGGCTTTAATCCAACCAATTTCCCCAAATGAGAAAATAAATAAACAAAACTCTGGAAAAGGAGAGAACAGGCTGTTGGCAGCAGATGTGGCCTGGGAATCATGAACACACCTTACATTTCTCTCACAGTTCACCACATTCACTCATTTACTCATACAAAGTCAGCTTAGGCAGCATTATCTCCATTTAATAAATGAGGCTCATACAGATGGAGCAACTTGACAGAAACTATTGACTGAAGACTTGAACCCAACTCAGTTGACTCCAATTCCCCATATTGTTTCTTTCTCTGCCTGGTACAGATCCTTAGACTCTATTCTCAGCTGCCAAGCCCCTTTCCTAAATTCCTTTGAAAAAAGCACTTCCTTTAGTTTTCCCCAACCATAAAAAGAATTTGAGGAACTACCTCACTGGAATGCATTAGCCTGGACCAGTCAGCCATTGGCTAAGCCTTAGACATATAGGTAGCTCTAGGTGCTTAGCTCCAAAGGAGTGAACCAAGGGTAAAGGGCATAGCTGTTCCAGAAGGAAGACAGAACCAGCTGCATCAGCAAATTCAGACAACAGTGCAATCCCTGCTAGCCACTACATGGCCTTAAGCTGTATGCCACTGGGGAACAGAGACAGAGATGAGAGAGTGAAGCTGGGGACAAGTGCTTGCCTCCCCTTCTCAGCAGCCCAAGCCAGGGGGACGGGATGGAGGGCAGCATATGAAATTTTATCCCTTCAGCTGTATGCAAGGGGTTATTTGCACAAACATATGTCCAGTCGGGCTAAAGGCAGCCAATCAGCATGGTGAATTCATAGGGTTTGGTATCTTTTGTAGTATTCACAGCCATAGTTTCATTCTCAAATGTGGCTCAAAAATGAGTACCCACTGGGATGACTGAAGCCCACACTGTCAACCCTTCCAATGCAATTTAGACTAAAGAAATGACTTGACTTGACTTGGTTACATCTCAGGGGAGGGTTTCTGGTGGCAGAAAAAAACCACAAAGAACCAGACCTGAGCAGTTTCGATGTGTCAGCAGTGAGTTCTTCTTCCTCTCAATCTGAAGATAAAAACACAAGCTTGTGTAATTTGGGTGGATGTGGTATTCTGGGACCACTTTGGGATTGGGAGAATGAACAGATGTCTTCGGAAGCCTCAGGCTTTGGAGCGCTCCATCAGCGTATCTGGCTCTCTCCCTGCAGGGCCACAGACAAACGCCCTCCCTCACCCCTCACTTCCTGCAAATTTACCTCCCCATCTTCCAATAGCTGGTCAGAGACGTGAGAGTCTTACAATCTGTGCCTGCCCAGTTTGTTCAAGGAATTGGGCTAGTTGTTCTGAGAGAAACCAATCAATCCATAAGCATTTGCCATGAACAATATGTGCCAGGCACTGGGCTGGGGGATGAGGATACAAAACCAAAAGAGAAAAACTGCTGCCCTCGGGAAATTCACATTCTATCTTGGCAGGTATAAGTGTATACAAAATAAAAAGGAGATTAATTTGTGTGGAAGGCACTAGCAGCTAAGGGGTCAAGGAAGATCTCAGGTAGGAATAGGTATCTGATGTGTACAATGTACAACCAGGTCTTGATTAGTGAGAAAACAAATCCCTGAAATTGTTGTATTGCACTGGGCAATTTCCATTGGGTTGGAACCAACGGCTATATTTTATATAACTTTGTTATAACTATATAAAATGTCACAATAAAATATATAATAATATTTCATATAACAAAATATAACTTTGAATAGTACAAATTCAAATGCATACAACCACTTCAGAAGACTCATTTACACTAACTGGGGCCTAAAGAAAAGCTCGAAGTCATGTTCATTGTTGTTCAGTCATTTTTTAGTTGTGTCTGACTCTTCATGATCCCATTTGGAGTTTTCTTGGCAAAGATACTGAAGTGCTTGCCATTTCCTTCTCTAGTTCATTTTACAGATGAGGAAACGGAGTCAAACAGGGTGAAGTGACTTGCCCAGGGTCACACAGCTATTAAGTGTCTGGGGTTGGATTTGAACTCAGGAAGATGAGTCTTCCTGACTCCAAGGCTGGGTGCTCTATTCAGTGCATCACCTAGCTGCCCCATGAAGACCTACCAAGGTCCAAATTATGCCTCGGATACTTATTACCTGGGCTGGGGGGCAAATGCAAATTATATTATCTTTGTCTCACTGTACTCATCTGGAAAACAGCTACAGTTAATCGCCACTTCACAGTACTACCTATGTTAGAGGGTTATGAGTCTTAAATGAGATAATGCATGCGAAAGACAAGAAAAAAGGCAATAATGCTTGTTTACCAGTTTTCCCACCTGGGCCTTTGACCAGTGGGAAAAGAAAATCACTTTAGCAGAATGATTCTTTCTAGAGTGCAATGACATTTTAAGTGACTGTGGCCTCAACCCTGGACCTTGATGGATCCTGACTAGGGAATTTTGTCTTCTGTCTGTGAATAGCATAAATTTGGATTTACAAAGGTAACTTTGTCAGTCTTTGAACTTCTCTCTAAGCAGAAATGTTTGAAAGTGGTTTAATTTAAATTAATAACATTGTTTCTGGCAGACTGATGCTGAAAGATCAGAGTGCAGAATTTCCTTTTGCAGTACCTTATTATGAGGCTAAGACATTTTATGTAATGTGCTTTGTAAATCTTAAAGTACTGTATGTGTCAGCTATTATCACTGATAAATTGAAGCTACAAACTTAGATTTCACCATATACTTCTTCTAAATCATTTATAAAAATATTAAGTATGACCAGGTCCAACATCAACCTCTGGGAGACCTCTCTGCTTTTACTTCTTTAATCACCTGCTGGGGCACATAATAACAGGAGACCCTATCCATCTTTCTCTGAACTACATCTATGCTTAGTTGGCTCAGGGTTCATAGTCTCAATACACACAGTGTAATTAGCTCCACTTCTCCCATGGATACAGGCTACACCCTAACAGTCATTTTTCAGATGTGTGTCCTCAGTCTTAGAGGGGAGTGTGAAGAAACAAGGATGAATCACCACAGTCCCTCCCCACAAATGGAAGGACACTGCAGAACATGTGTCTGGATGACAATGGGAGTACCATTCCTATTTATGAAGGGCAGAACCTGTCCATAGCACAAGACTGGGCCTCCTTGGGCTGATAGGCTGAAAAAGCTCAGGCTCAGAATGTCCAGAAGGGGCCTTGTGAAGTCCTCTGATACATTTCCCTGCCAGGAGGCAGGATCTCATCGAAAGCATCTCAGAGAGATGGATAACTCCTCTTGTTTTCTAAGACTTCAGAAGCAGAGGGGTAGGTTTCTGCAGTGAATAGTTTGCTTTTGACTCTCTTCTCACCCCGCTAAAAGGCCTGCAGATCCAAATCACCCAATGCCTCTCTTTGTCTTTCAATGACGGTATCTCATTTGGTGAACTGTCCACTGGACACAGCCTATATGCCACTGCTGCTGGGCACTGAGCCAGGCTGACACAGTTCCTTCCAAGAGTCACATTAAGCAACTAGTCTCCATCTCCCCTGGGGCAGGCTCCTATAAGGGGCAGGCAGTTCAGCTGCCTTCCCCCAGACAGTCTGGCTGGACACACACATACACACACACACACGCATACATGCACACACACGCACAAAGCTTGAGTCTTTTAAAGTGGCAGCATTCACATTTTCCGTCTTCTTGGGGTTTCAAAACAGGAAGCCTGGGTGGGGAAGGGAGGTGTTGGTAGAGTGAGCACTGCTGTAAAATGCACCCAGGTGCACAGGACTGGATTCAAAAAGGACAACTTGCTAGTGCCTAAATCTTTTCCATATGCAGAAAAGAGAGGCTGCCCCAGGCCTCCTACTGGCCCCAGTCCTAATCAGTATCATTCCAGACTGGAAGAAGGACTACAAACTACAGCCGTCCAGCAGCATGTCTCCTAATTTTATGGCTTCTGGGCCCTGAATTAAAGATGCAGATACTTACATCAAATTACATCTTCCTCTCCCTCCCCTCCCCCACTCCAGCTCTCCTGTTTAAGGGAAAGAAATGTCTTCCTCTCTTCTTTCTGCTAAGGTGATCCTCTCTCCCCTCCTTCAAAGCCAGCCTTTCCCCGGAAGCTTCCCCGGTTAATCCCTGCCAGACCACTGTTCCTCACGAAGTATCCCCAGGGTCCCTCTCCTCTGCTCATCCTCTACTCATCCATATGCTGCTGTGTAAATGTTACCTTCTGGTTCTGTGAGGAGATTACACTGTAAACTCCCTCAGAGCAAGGGGCCTTGACTTCAATTTATTTTGCATTCTTCCCTCCATCTCCTCATCCCCCCATCCCCCAAGTGAGAGCTGTTTACTGATAGCACAGGGCCCACACACATATGGAGGGACCAAGTCCCTCCCTCTCTATGCTCCAAGCTATGTCCTGAGGAAGCAGGGGGAGACAGGGAGGAAGGGGGTAATAAAGAAAAAATGTCCCCCAACCCTGAATGGAGGGGGGGATGGGGAAGTTGTCATGGTCACCAAACACTTGAGCTTATGAGAAAGAACTGATTCCTTCATGAACTATGCAGGGCCCAAGGCTTACTACTGTTATCCGGAAACATGATTCTCATTACCAGGAAGAGTTTTGTCATAGGCTCACAAACAAGTTACAGCCCACCCACATTAAGTGCATGTGTGTATACACATTAACTCAAGGGAGTACATAGAGCAGGAGAGGAAGGGAGGGAGTTAATGGGAAAACTCTCCTGAGGGCACACTGGCCTACACACTGGCTATTTGACCCTCACGTGCCTTTGGTCAGAGGCTCAGTTCAAGGAAAGAGGTTAGCCTCAGGAATGGAGGTTTCAGAAGTATATGCAAAGATGTTTAGCAGGCTCTCCACTGTTCTGATAAGACTGTGTGTTTTCAAATGCCTCTTTTTCTCTGGAGCAGAGACTAGTGTCAGGTATCAGGAAGGCTATAGATGGAAGAATTAAATAAACTCAGAAACCCAGGCCTGCCATAGTCTTGGGAACACCTAGGCACCACAGAGAGAGGGGATCCGGTGTCCCTTCTTTAATATCTGTTCAGAATTCAGAAGACATTAAGTCTGTTTAGACATTCCTATCACCTGTGAGATAGTTTTGATGGATTTCCACAACCTAAAAGTGAGGGCTAATCAGATCTAATACCAAAGGGTACCCTGTGACTTTTTTTTAAGTTTAATTTAGTTTTCAAAATAGAGATGTGATTACCTCCCTTCCATGGTTTCATCCACAAAAAAGTCCCTCAGTGTATACACACATGCTTCCATCCCGTAGCCTTTCTAGAGAGTGTCCCAGGAAGCAGGATAGGGCTATACATTCTACAGGCCTGGGCTGAACATGCAATAGTTCTATGCATAGGGTCACATTTGACATAAAGTGAAACAAAGAAGTCCTTGTGAGATTACATATGTGCCTTTTTGAAAAGAAGAGGGTCAAAGAAGTCTAGTTGTTCTAGTATCTTTTCTGGGGAAAAATGTTAAAAAAAACCCAGCAACAACAACCCAACTCTCATTGATTCTCTCCTCTTGGGGTTCATATATTTGATGGATAGTAGCAACTATGCTGGGACATCAGAGGTCACAGGAGAAATGATGACTCAGACTCAGGGGGAAGCTTATGAAACGATTTATATTTCTACTACTACTACCATTGTCACTACTATCACTGGTACCACCACCACCACTACTACTACTACTACTACTACTACTACTTCTACCACTACCACTACCACTACAACCACCACTATTACTACTACTACCACTACTACTACTACTACCACTACCACTACAACCACCACTA
>NW_027187348.1:4653061-4657874 GCF_028583685.1 Petaurus breviceps papuanus | reverse complement strand
CTACTACTACCACTACCACTACAACCACCACTATTACTACTACTACTTCTTGATCACCTACTGCATTTAGGGTAATACTGAGAACACAGTGGATATTTACTTTATTACTACTTATATACTATAATTCATGTAATATAGTATAATTTAATATTATATTACTATTCAAAGGTCAAAAAATAACTGAGATGATCTCAAGGTCTCTTCCTTGCCACTCACCCTGCCATGTTTTGTTGAAAAGGTTGTAATGATGGGATAAAACTGACTTCCTCCTGTTTGACCTAACCAGTGAGAGAGCTGAGGCCAAAACCCAAAATGGGTGCTGGCATGGGAGAAGGAATAGCAATTGTGGAGTGGGACTTAGCAGGTTGGATGGAAATACTTGCTCAGGTTTGATTTTGTTAGCTGATGGACTGATGTAGGAAGTGATGATAATGTTTTAGCTCTTAAAGTGAGGTGGGAAATGGCTGCTACTTACTCACAGACCAAATGTGGTCTACCATTTATAGAATAACAACCTTTTAAAGACAAACAACTGAAAGAGTTAAGAACTCCGATCAACATAATGACCAAAAACAATTCCACAGGACCAGTGATGAAGCTTACAATCCATCTCTTGATAGAGAGGTAACAGACTCAGGGTAGGTACAGATTGAGACATATATTTTTGGATATAACCAATATGGAAATTTGTTTTGCTTGACTATCCATATTTGTAACAAGGCTTTTCTTTTTTCAATGGGTGGGGAGAGGTGGGTGAGAGAAAAGAAACAGGTTTTTTTTGTCATAAGTGAAAAAAATTAAATTAAAAAGTAGTCTAACACTCAAGTTTAAAAAGTATGAAATGGTGGGAGCCTGGACATCTTGGCAGTCATTTTTTTTTTTTGTCTGAGGAACTATTATGGAAGCTGAATTTCTTTGCTTAACACTGTCAGTTCATACAAACAAACCAGGCTTGTCAATTTAGCACAGGAGATCAGGCATTTATGCTGTAAAGAGTGTGGTTTTTAGGGTACTACCCATTACCCATGCAACTACTAAGTAGCAGAAGACAGGTAAACACACAATGATGCCCAGCTGGCAACCACAGAGCCAGGATCAAATTTACATGAGAATTCCAACTTGGCCAATGAATTGTACTTCTTTACTGACAATTTGTTTTTTTTTTAAACTGAATTACAAATAAGCCACAGTTTTTTGTTTGTTTGTTTGAAATCACCAACAAATTAGAAGTGGGCTCAAATCAGCATTTTTTTAAATAAACCATTGGATTAGAACATAGCCAAAACATCGAAATACCATCTGACCTGAAAGGATGTATTTTGTGTGATTACAGGCTTTGGGCAAAACTGCCTCACAGCATGGCCTCACTTATTCCTCCTAATTAGGGAAAAGTTAGTCTCAATTCTTAATATTTTACATAGAAATTCAGTTTTCTTGCTTAACAAATGACCTCAAACTAAAGATATGGAAACATTTTTTTTTGGTGGAACAGCTATAGGGCCTTTGCTTCAAAAAATAAATCACTCATCCATTCCATGAAGTATACACAGAATCATAAGAATAATTTCTTTTAAAAGGGCCAAATCATATTCCTATCTTATTTATCTGATCCATTTATCTTCCTGTATGGGGAAGATGCAAACTTCAGTTCAGCCCAGGCTATCCCAGGCAGACTGATCATAAAATGCTTACTTAGCACAGTGCCTGATACATAGGAGGTACTTAACAAGTATGGATTGACTGAAAACTCCCAGTTAGTGGAAACCTGGATTAATCTGGGTTTTAGCTATCAGCAAACACAAATCCAAATATGATTCCAAAAGAGGGTCAAAAAAGCAGCTTCAGGAGGGAAAATACCTGTTAAAACTTGAACACAGCAAACTAGGGGGCTAGATTAGATGATGTCCAGGGTCCTTCCCAGTTCCCTCAACTCACTTCTAGCTCTTCTCATTCTATGTCTCTAAGTGAAGTTACAGCTGAAAAAGAGTAAAGCAACCAGCATATGACTGTGAAGAAATATAAGCTACATTATCTCTCTAGCAGAGATCAATTCTTTCCCGGTAGGAATGAATTTAGTCAAATCAGATGTTCAGGAGAAGATAAAAAGGAGACTAGCCCTAGGAGGGAGTTAGGAAAATGGCTTCAGGCTTTTGCCATCTGTCTGGGACTGATGTGTTATCAATCTTGTAGGTAAGTGACTTAAAAGCTTAATGGTAAAATGATACCCCCTCACCCCACCAGGCCCTCCTATGCCCTGAGGACACAAAAGCCTGCAAGAAGACAAGAGTGGAGCAACAATGAGGAAACACTGCCCTGTTGCCTGACCAGGAAGTTGAAGTCACCAGCCCTAAGCTTGAAGGGAAACTTTTTAGTGGTTGGGTTGGGTTCTTTCTTTTAAGCAGAGAGATTTAGGAAATGAAGACCTGTCACCCACAGAGCAGTTAGCAGAAGAGGCCAAGGGTTAGGGGCCAACCAGGGCCGCTAAAGGTTGCTGGTTCCTGGAACAGGAGCATGGATGGACAGACAGATCCACAGAGGAAAAAGAGTGGTTAAGAGGGAGAGAGTCAATTCTGAAAGACAATGGGAAGATGAGTGGTGGGCCAAAGAAACCTACAATGTGCTCGGAAATTGACACTTTATCCAAGGTCCTCAGAACTGGCCACACCACTAAAGAGAGAATGCTACAATGTACTCTGAGCTGGGTTGGGAGAACAGGCCTTGCTACCTCCAGATATTCAATTTCCTTATTTAAATATAAAGTGCTTTCCTGAGAGAGAGTGTGACAGCATGGCAAGAGGGTCAGACACGAAGGCAATTTGGGTTTTGTCTCAGACACTTATTAGCAGCTTGATCCTGTTCAAGTCATTCAGCCTCAGCCCCACTTGCCTCATCTATAAAGTGGGAACCTTAATAGGCCCTAACTCATGTGAAAAATAAGTGAGATTATATAAAGAGCTTTGCAAACTTCAAAGAACTACATAAATGTTAGTTCTTACTATTCCTTATGCATCCAAGTTTATATGTCTCTCTGGAACCAGTAAGTATGGTTATCTCTTAATAGCCTACATGTGAAGACAGCCTGGTATCCTGGAAAGAAAGTTGGACTGAGAGTCAGGGGATCTAGGTTCTAATTATGGTTCTGTTCCTCTCTGTACCCAGGGAGGACCTGGGTTTAAATCCCACATCCCATCATTTAACATGTTTGAACCTGTTTCCTCTATGATAAAGTGAGATGGTTGGACTGACTAGATAACCACTGACATCCATCCCCTTAATCTATGACCCTATGATTAGATCACCTCTAAGGTCCCTTCTAACGCTAAAATTCTATGGTTCTAGGGATTATCTAAAACCCAAACTGGTTTTTTCTCCTAGGTCTGCCTCTCAGTGTGGTCAGCTAACAAGCATTTATTAAGCGTTTCATTTTTGTCAGGAACTGTAACAGATGCTGGAGATAGAAAAGACAAAAGTGAGATGGCCTATCCCACACGGTCACATTAATAGCAATATAATCACCCTGGCCCCACCTCACAACATACAGCAGTTTATGGTTTATATGCAGCTTTTCACACAGAATCCCTGTGAAGTAGGCAGCACAAGTATCATTAGCCCCGTTTTGAAACTGAGAAAACTGAGGATCAGTATTTAATAACTGTCCAGGTATCATAGCTAGAGTGGGTTGAAATTTAGATCCAAAGAGGTCTCTTGACTAATTCTTGAAATCTTCTCCTTAGACTATGCTGCCCTACATGAATTCAGGAGTATTTATTAAGTACCTTCTGTGTACTGGACAGCATGTTAGGCATTGGGGATGTGGAGGAAAAAAAGTGAAATGTTTCTTATTTTTTCTCCTTCTACTCCTCTTCCTCTTCTACTACCACTACCACAAGGAATTTCAGTACCAAATAAAGGTTTGATGACTCCTCCTCCTCTTCCTCTTTCACCACTACTACTACTTGGGGCAGCTAGGTGGTGCAGTGGATAGCGTGCTGGGCCTGGAGTTAAAAAGACTCATCTTCCTGAGTTCAAATATGGCCTTGGACACTTCCTAGTTGTGTGACCCTGGGCATGTCACTTAACCTTGGTTGCCTCAGGTTCCTCACCTGTAAAATGAGCTGGAGAAGGAAATGGCAAACCACTCCAGTATCTTTGCCAAGAAAATTCAAAATGGAGTCACAAAGAGTTGGACATGACAAAAAAAAGATTATAATATTAACTACAACAATGACCACTATCATTAGTACTAGTACTACTACTACTACTACAACTATGCGTTCCAGTAACAATTAAAGCTTTGAAGCCTATCTGCTGTGTAGTTTTGCCCATACCATCATTCTTCTTCATCTGGGCTTACATATTGTTAGCAATTCAAATAATCCAGAGTTCTAGAAATCACATTGATCTGTGATGTCTATTGAGGGAAAGACCCCCAAAGAAAACCAGCCTGTCAGAAGGTGAAAAGTTCACTCTCGAATGGGTTAGGGAAAGACAAAGGAGATTATATAAAGCTTGGTGTAGGAATCAGGAAGTTAAAAAAAAAAGAAAAAAAAACTGTGATAAGGAAAGGCTATATTGAGAAATGCTGACCCAGAAAAGAAGGATCTGAAAATGCCAAAGGAAACTTTTTGACACAGATGTAGCATCATTTCTCCACCCCCTCCCCACCCTAGCCCCCTCCCCCCATCTCAGCCTAGGATTTGAAAAGAAAGAAATGAATTCATCGTAATTCTAAGACAAGCACGTCTGATGAGCGCGCGCACACACACACACACACACACACACACACACACACACACACACACACACACACACA
>NW_027187348.1:4648607-4653051 GCF_028583685.1 Petaurus breviceps papuanus | reverse complement strand
ACACACACACACACACACACACACACACACACACACACACACACACATGAAACAAACTATCATCTTCTCTGCTGGAATTGCTTAATGGAAGCCGCCTGATGAAAACCACATCTGAAAATGCTCACCCAGTGATGAGGAGCTATTTCAAGATGTGATCACAGGCAGGAGCTGTAGAGGAGTTTACACTGGAGCTCATGGTTAGCTTGACGTTCTTGTTCTTCCGAGAAATACAGAATCCAACCAGATGGGCCCTGCCCAGCTCATTCCATTTGATTCCAATTTAAATTCAATCCAAGAAATATTTATTGGACACCTGCCCAAAGGCAAGGTCCAGTACTAGGTGCTTTTCCCACCTCCACCTGCCAGGTGGAAGCCAAAGATTCCCACCCTGATGGCCATCAGGGGAGCCAAAAGTAATCCACAAAAACAAGGTGGAAAATACCAAGGCAAGAAGGAGGAGTGTGAAATTTTCTTTCAATGACTAGAATATGGGAAATCTTAGAAATGGAGGCAGTATGGTGGACAGAGCTCTGGGATGGGTCGTCAGGAAGAACTGGATTTGATTCCCACCTTAGACTATCACTATATGACCCTGGGCAAGTCACCCAATATCTCTGTTTCCTCCTTTGTAAAATGAGGAGAATAAGACCAGCATCCCTCTTATGGGGTTGTTGGGAAGATGGGAGTATGATAAGGTAACCAGTAAGGTGTTCTACAAATCTTAGAGTGATATATAAATGTGTTACTCTGTCCTATGAAAAATAGTTTTTAGTTTTTCAGGATTCCACTTCAACCCATCCCATAGTAGGTGTCTCCTAGAAGAGCCCTGTTAAGTGGTCATTCTGCCTCTGCTGAAAGACCTCCAGTGAATGGGCTGAACAGAGCTGAGCCTTACCCAATCCTCCCAACAAAGAGTCTGGACACAGGTGACCAAAAGTCAAGCCTACATCCTAGTTAGATGGCCATGGGAGCCTGCTAGCCCTGGAAGACTGCTATGCCACACAAAAGAGAGTATTTAAAGGCCCCTCCATTTCATACCCCCCTCATTTTACAAAGAAGGAAACTGAGGTGCACAGAGGTTCAATGACTTGCCTAAGGTCACACAGCCAGAGGTAGAGGTAGGTTTAAACCCTGGCTCTGAGACCCTGGAACCAGTATTTTTTTTTTTTACTATACCTCATCTATGAAGTCCATCCATGCTTTAATAAAAAGTCCATGTTCCTTAAATTCTTAGTTTTTGAACTTGGGATTTTGTTTTGGTATATCTTTTTCCATCACTATTACTAGTAAAAGTTCTTCCTTTTTTCAAAAAACCTGAGCTTCAATTTGGGCAGGTGGGCAGTGCAACAGATAGGAGTCCTGGGTCTGAAGTCAGGAAGACCTGAGTCTAGCTTCAGACACTTACTAGCTGTGTGAACTTGGGCAAGTCACTTAACCCTTGTTTGCCTCAGGTTCCTCACCTGTAAAATGATGTGGAGAAGGAAATGGCAAACCACTCCAGAACCTCTGACAAGAAAACCCTAAATGAGGTCACAAAAAGTTGGACGTGACTAAAAATGACCAAACAACAACTACAGCTGTCTCTAGAGTCAGTGCTATAAAGAAAGGCCAAGTCACAATGGAGAGCAGAAGGGGGCAGGGGTTACACAAGCAATTTAACAGATTTAGACTGGGCCCTATTTAATCTTCACTTAAAGGAAAACCTTAGTAGACTGGTCAGAGGCCCAGTTCTGACTGCTGCCTGTCTCTTTTCTCACCTAAGGGCCTTAAAAAACTAAACTAAACCAAACCAAACCAAACCAAAAACACCCACCATGTTCCTTGCTTCCTAATAATTCTAGGCTAAGCCCTGAAGTGAAGAGGCTTTCTATACCTATCAGGACTCCAGACTAGAGTGAGAATCAAAGATCGGGGTCCCCAACCTCATGAGCACTACTGCACTGCATGGAAAGCGTTCTCAGCCAATGAGAAAGTCAGCATGCACACTGTCCAGAGGTGGGTGGGTGCGAGGTGCCTGGGCCACATAAACAATCAAACTGGCCAGACAGTGATTTGGTTCTAGTGACTTATCACTGACATGCTTAATAATGTTAAAACTCCCCTTTCTAGCCAGGTCAATACCCTCACACAGCCTCTGCCAGACATCTTCCCCCAGCAGCTTTTATTAAACAGGACACTAGGGAGCTCCAGAAATAATGGAGCCTGAAGAGAGCACTTTGCATCTGTGATGATTTAGATTAAAATTTAATTGGGATTTGGGATGGAGAGACTGTCCTTTTGGAGCCTCTGGTAGGTTAAAGGCTGCCAAAGCTGCTCTGAGCATACAGGATGGGGGTAGGTAGATAGAGGTTTCTGTTGTATGGAGAGCCTTGCTCTGTCTTCCTCCTCTCCTCCCCTGCCCCCATTCCTACTTCCAAAGAATCCCTTTCATTTCACATTCATAGTAAGTAATGATCCTTAACCTTGACAGAAAAGGTGGTCAGTTTTGCCAGGAGTGTGGGTGGCATTAGCTCTGAAGTCCCCAATGGCCTGCAAAGGATCGTTTTGGAAACTGCTCAGTTCCGCAGTGGCTCACAGCAAATACCAACTGACTAAGACCTAGATGCTATTGGGCCCTTAGAGGAGTCCTTGGAAAGCAGACTGGTAAAAGCTCTTTCTAAGCTTAGGCTAGGAGGCAGGACTCTGGACTGACTTATGGGTTGACTGCTGGAAGAGGCCATCAGTGTATCTAGCCCTTGCCTGAGAGCTGTGGGAAGATGGGAGTAGGGGAGTAATGATACAATGCCCAAAAACGTGTACCCCAAGACATAAACAAAAGCATTGGGTCTCAAGGGAACAGAGCCAGTAGCTTAAAGTTGAGAGATGAAGAACACTTAGCTGGTAAGATCTGAGAAAGATCTGAGTTTGAATCCTTCTTTGGATATTTACTAGCTGTGGGATTCTGGACTTAACTAACCTCTCTCAGCTTGTATCTTGAGGGGAATGACTTGAGACAGAGAGACCATGGCAGTAAATTACAAATTCTCCATTTAAAGAATGGGGGTGGTACCTCCCATGATTTTGAAGATGGAAGGAAGTAACATACATAAAGAGCTTTGCAAACCTTTAAAGTTTTATACAAATACTAGCTCTTACAGTATTACTTCAAACTCCCTAATACAAAGCCCAAGCTGGGTCACCTTGTTGATTCTGAGTGAGCTCTCTCCACCATTCACATTAAAAAAAAAAATCTATATCCCTAAATTAAGCAATCCTGAATGCTTACAGTATTTAGGTCACTGAGCAACAGCAGACACAACACACACACACACACGAATAGAAGAATCTCACTTTTTAGGATTTTGTGTTTCTAGGTAAAAAGCCCTATGGAAAACTAATGGGAGAAGTGTCATCCTAAATCCTCTGAACTTACTGCACTACAAGCAGGTCCAAGCTGTCTCCCCCACACCAGCTCAACCACACACACCCCTGGTGGCCTCCCTTCTGCTCTAACTAATCAAGGGAAGCGACAAGGTCAGATCTGCTATTAAGGAAAATCACTGGCTACAGTGTGGAAGACGGATGCGACAACAGAAGGTAGTGACTTGAGGCAGGTAGACCGTGGCAGTGGGACCGCACTGCAATAATCCAGGCAAGAGATGGTACAAGGCTGAGCTGCCATGGTAGCAATGTCAGCAGAGATCTGAGAGGTATTTCGGAAGTCGAAACAATAGGAATTGGCAACTGATTATTGGATACTGGGGTGAGGAAGAGGGTGATGTCAAATATAGTGCCAAAATTACGAGCTTGCCCATATTCAACAGAAGCAGGGAAGTCTGGAAGAAAGGTGGATTGGGAGGAAAGAGAATGAATTCTGTTTTACACATGTTGCACTTGAGATAACATCTGGTGCATGAATGAAGCTTGGGAGATCCCAGGGTTACATCTATGGAGGTATGAGCCATGAGCCTTTTTTTGCCGTTAAGTCATTTTTTCAGTCACGTTTGACTCTTCATGACCCCATTTGGGGTTTTCTTAGCAAAGATACTAAAGTGATTTGCCATTTCCTTCTCCAGCTTATTTTACAGATGAGAAAACTGAGGAAAACAAGGTTAAGTGACTTGCCCAGGGTCACACAACTAGTAAGTATCTGAGGCTACATTTGAACTCATGTCTTACTGACTTCAGGCCCAGTGCTCTATCCTGCTAACTGCCTGAGTCATCAATATAGAAATGATAATGAAACCCATGGGAGCTGAGAGGTCACCAAGAGAGACATTGTGTAGAGAGAGAAGAAGGTCGAGGACAGAGCCTTTGGGGAACACCCACAGTATGGGGGTATGATCTGAAGGATGAACGAGCAGAACAGCTCGTTCTGAATCAGAGCAGTCAGGTAAGAAGATATGAAAGACAGACAGACAGAGACAGAGAGGAGGGAGAGAAAGAGAGAGACAGAGAGAGAGAC
>NW_027187348.1:4647527-4648597 GCF_028583685.1 Petaurus breviceps papuanus | reverse complement strand
TAGAGACAGACACAGAGACAGAGAGGAGGGAGAGAAAGAGAGAGAGACAGAGAAAAGTAAGAGGGAGAGACAAAGAGAGACAGAGACAGAGAAAAAAGAGACAGACAGACACAGACAGAGAGGGGGGAGAGACAGACAGAGATAGAGACAGAGATACAAACAGAGATAGAGAGAAAGCGAGACATGGGCAGAGACAGACAAACAGAGGAAAAGAGACACACACCCAGAGACAGAGACAGAAAGAGACAGAGAAAGACAGAGAGACAGAGAGAGAAGGCACAGTGTCAGGAAATACCAGACAGCAAAGAGAGTATTCCACATCTACCCAGCCCACCTTCTCATATCTCCCAGACAAGAACTACGCACCACAGTCTAGTGAGATAGTCAGCCCAACTGTCAAATGCAGTAGAGAGGCTGAGAAGGGTGAAGACTGTGAACCCCCTCCTCCTCAACCAGATGCGACAGTCAAGATAGCACTGTTCACTTTGGAGAGAATAGCTTCAGCCAGCGATGGGAAGCCAGGCTGCAATGGGCTGGGAAGAGAGAGGAGAGCAAATGGAGGCAGTGACTAGAGTCAGCTTTTTCTCTTGGAATTTGGCTGACAAAGGGAGGAGAGATAAAAGGTGACAACTTGAAGGGTGAGAAAGGCGCTGATAGGGAGAGATTAAATATCAGAGAAAGAGAGGGGAAATGACTAGGGTTGCAACCTGCTGGAGAAGGTGGGAAGGAATGAGATCAAGGGCATATGGAGACAGAAAGGTTGGCCTAGGCTAAAAGTGCTGCCTCATCCGAGATTCTGGGAGAAAAGAGAGTGGGAGGATATCAAGAGGTTTTGAGGTGAAGAGAAGGGGAGAGAATAGAGAACCAGTCCTGGAGTCAGGAGGACCTGAGTTCAAATTTGGCCTCAGACACTTAACACTAGCCATGTGACCTTGGGCAAGTCACTTAACCCCAATTGCCCTGCAAAAAAGCAGAGAGAGAGAGACAGAGAGACAGAGAGAGAGAGACAGAGACAGAGAGAGGGAGAGAGAGAGAGAGAGAGAGACAGAGAGAGAGAGAGAGAGAGAGAG
>NW_027187348.1:4583868-4647517 GCF_028583685.1 Petaurus breviceps papuanus | reverse complement strand
AGAGAGAGAGAGAGACAGAGAGAGAGAGAGAGAGAGAGAGAGAGAGAAGGCATGGCAAATGGCCTCAAGTTTCTCAGTAAATAGGCAAAGAGTTCAGCTGAGGAGGAGGAAAGGGGAAGGTCTGGGAGGCTTGAGAGCAGAAGAGAATTTTAAAAGCCAGAATATGGCTCCTACTCTTGAGGGAGTTCCACTTCAGGAAGGAAGTAGAAGCTTGAGAGCTTATACTCTCTGGTTTTGTTAGAGAGTGCTGGAAGCAAGTTGGAAGTGACCTCCCATCAGTCACCTAGTTCTCCCTTATGTCTATGGACCACACTTGCTTAAACCTACTCAGGAAGACAGTCTGCTTTATGTAAAATCTCCCCTAGAAGGAGACAGCATTCCAAGGTCACATATTCTAATCTCTAACAATTTACAAAGTTCTTATATTTTCACCCAATTCTCTCCTGCTGCTATATAAAGCTATCTTTCACTGAATGACATTAATACATGAAGAGTAAGAGCCAGGACATCAAGGGGCATGGCAACTTCTTCAATTTAGTATTTACTAGTAAATGCCTGCTATCAACAAGGCCCAGTTCCCAGACTTAATTTCCAAGAGGCCTTTCTGATTCCTCCCTTCATCTCACTCTCAAAATTACTAGGTTTTATTTACTTATTTATTTATGGGGGTGGCACCCCATCAGGGGGGTTAATACATTTTCTCTTTACTTAATTGTCTTGTTTTATTTTCCCTCCAGTAGAATGTAAGCACCCTTAGGGTAGGGCCTGTTTTGTTTTTGCCTTTGTAGGCCAAAGACCTAGTTCTGTGCCAGGTCCAAAGAAAGAGTTTATTTAACTGATTTGAAACTGATTTAAGCTAGAGACCCTCTGTGACTTTCAAAACAGTCCCTGAATCCCAGACTGTGGAAATGCAGAACCCACAGCCTACCTAAGGGCTTGGATCAGAAGCCCCACATTGCAATAGGCCCCTAAAAGCAAAGAGCCTCTTCATGGGAGAGGTATAATTAAATAAAGGGTAACAGATTCTTGCTGAAGTGTTTGCTTGAGGACATGAAGCTAAATTACACACGGATTTGGTCATTTATATGGGGTGACCTGCCAACTCCGCAACAGCAGACCTTTATGCCACCATGCCAGGGGAGTGTTACAAGGACACAGAGTGGGGGGGGGGGGGGAGGGAGAGAAAGAAAAAGGAGACAGAGACAGAAAGACAGAGAGAAGAGAGATGAGAGACAGAGGAAAGAGACATGAGAGAGGAGAGAGAGATGAGAGACAGAGAGAAGAAAAGAGAGGAAAAAGAAAGAGAAGAAAAAGAGAGAGCGTGTGTGTGTGTGTGTGTGTGTGTGTGTGTGTGTGTGTGTGTGTGTGGTATGGAAGGGGTGAAGTTAGAACAAACAACAACTCCCCCAGCTGATGCCTGTCACTTTCCCCACAAGACATCCAGAGTCACAGGCATCCAAAAGAGCTTTCTATATCGAGAGATGAAGAGAAGGGCATTCATGTAATATATATAAAGAAGGCCATTTTCTTGTCTTTGAATAGTACCCATGAAAACCAAGCACTGTACACAAGGAGCGCAGTTCACCCTGAAGAAACTTCTTAATTCTGGTCAAGTTTTTACAAGGCAGAATCAGAATGACAAGCGATGCTGGGGATCACCCAGGCCAGCCCCCGGCTCCCACTTTACAGATGAGGAAAATACAGGTCAAGAGGAGAGGAGGCGATTTGCCCAAGTTCCCCTCCGAGGTGGTAGGCAGGCTAAGTCTGGATGTTCTTTTCACTATAATATGCTTTTCTCTATTAGTTAGTTCTAGGACCCTGCCTAGAGCAAGGTTGTAACTGGCTCATCTAAGACAACTCCCCTCCTTTTCTTTATGACTGCTCTAGAATACTCTACTTCCCCTCCAGGGTTTTCATAACCCTCTCTGTCTCTCTGCTAGATTACCATCCATGGTATATCCCCCAACCAGATGGCTCCCCAAGGCTCTGTCCTGTGCTCAGTCTTCTTTCTTCTTTACTTTCGATGAGTAGCTACAGTCAAGTCAGAGTATGAAGACACTGTGCCACCTAATATTTTGGTCACCAAAAATTCAGAAAGATATCTTTGTTCTTCTTACTCTTTCAAGCTTTTACTCTCAAAATAATCTGACTTCACCAAGGGGTGAGCTCTTGGGGAGCCCACTGGGGGTCTATCTTCCATCTACACTAGGTATCCTGTATTTACATTAGCATTTAAACTTGTAAAGGCAAGTGTCTTTTTTGCTTATTTCTTTGTATCCCCAGAGCTTAGCACAAGGCCTGGCACTCAGAAGAAGCCCTTGACACACATTTGCTGATTATTCACTTAATTGCTATTTGTGTAAATATCCTATTGCCTTTCTGGCTTCAGTTTCCTCATCTGTGAATTCAGGATTATGTTCCCTCTAAGATACATTCCAGTTCAAATCCTAGGAGTTTTAAGCCCCCTGCTCCTTTCTGGTCTGCTCTCTGTTGTAACCTGCTCCTCTCTGGGCACAGCAAGCAATCAAACTCTGTCTCTGAAAAACCCAATCAAGATCACAGGCATCCAGGGTATCAGGGTCTGCAAAGGCCGGTCTCATACTGGCCTGAATCTCTCCCTTACTCTCTACCTAGAAATTCCTTCTGCTAGAGAAGGCCGGGTCAGTTCAGCACAAGGACTACTTAATGCTATTAAAGGGATGGGCTCTTAACTGGACTCAGTGCTAAAAGCTGCTTCTAACATTCAGATCTGCTCCTTACTCTGGGCACATGCTTAGTTAGATCTCCTAGCTCCAGGGAATCCAGTCCTCTGTCATCTGAATTGTTCTCTTTAAAGAACCCTCTCTTCACCTGTAGCTGCTGCCTCTCCATGGTTCACTTTCCCTCAACCCATAGAACCCAGATCACAACATGGGCTCACCAGAATCCTTGCACCACCATCTCTGAACATCCAGAGCCCCAAAAGTAGGCCCCTGAGTGGCACTGTTGATAAAGAGCCGAGCCTGGAGTCGGGAAGATCTGAGTTCAAATCTGACCTCAGACACTCACCAGCGATGTGACCCTGGGCAAGTCATGGTTTGCCTTAAGTTTCCTCATTTGCAAAATTCTGACAGTCACAGCACCTGCCTACCAGAATTGTGACGGTGAAATGACAGAATTGGAAAGCACTTAGCACAGGCCTGACACAATCGTAAGCACTATGTAAATGTTAGTTATTATTATTACAATATAATATTGCTATTGTTGTGTGACACTAAGCAAGTCACTTTGTCCATCTGCCTCAGTTGCATCAATTGTTAAATGGGAATCATCACTGCACCCACTTCCCAGGTAGGTGAAGACCAAATGAGATAACATTTGTAATGTACTTAGCATTCGTCTCCATTTAGTACATACCAGGTGCTTAATGTTTGCTCCAACCCTTCTCCCTTGTTCCTTTAAATATGATCCGATTTATTTTTTTTGTATTCGACATTTACTAAAGTAAATCACTGCTGCCCTTCTCAGTTATACATCTGGGCTTCTTGTCTGTCTGTCCCTAGAAGCCCTACAGGACAGAGACCATGTCAGTCAGTAACAATGCCTACTTTCATCTTTGTACCACGTCGATCCATGTTGCTTTTGTATGAACCCTAGCACAGAACTGTGCATGGAGAGACGACAAAGGCTTTTTGATAACGAAAATGTTAACCCTTAAATAGCTGCCTTATATGAGAGGGGAAGCTACGTCCTCTGGTGCCAACTCCAAACCATCCACACCCCCTCATCCTGTTTGATCCTGAACCCCATATTTCCATCAATCCTCCGTAGATATCTACCCATGTGTTGGAGACCTTGCTCTGGTCCTTTTACTGTCTGATGGGTCCCAGTACAACACTTGGGTTGCCCTCTCTCAACGTGATGGGACTCTATCTCCTTTTCTGGTGCTACATGTTCTTGAAAACATCATAAAAAAATGGTAAACACATGTTCCAGTGCCTACCTTGGCCCAGCCTAAAATGCTGATGATCAAGCCATCATAATGTAAACAACTTAAGGGCAGATACTATTTTGCTTTGGATTTTTTTAATCCTTCAATGCTTAGAATAGTGATGGAGACACAGTAGACCCTTAATAAATGTTTGTTGGATTGAACGATTGTTTGTTAATCCTGAGAAAGTCCTGCTGAATGTGACTAACAGCATATTAAGTTCAAAATGTTTCATTTCTCCTAGGTTGAATTTACATTATTTCAAGTGACCTCTAAAGGGATTGGTAAAAAAAAAAAGGACCCTCCCTCATTTTACAGATAAAGAAACAGAGGCCAAGTGCCTCCTACACAATTCTATCTGATTGTCATATTCATTGAATAATTTTGATTTATCAAATGCTTTTTCATAGATGCATCATGGTGGCAGGAGCCAAGATGCAGGTAACAAACAGCTAAGAACTCTGGAGTAGGAGTCAGAAGAACTGGGAAAAACTGCTTTTATATCTTTTGTCTAAGGTCAAATGCATAAGACCAGAGAGACGAAAAGACTGCTTCAGCTTCTGCTAACTAGCTATGTGCCTGGGCAAGTTTCTTCTCTGGGACTTTTCTCTTCATCTCTAAAATAAGAGAATGGGATTAGGCAACTTCTAAGGACCCTTCCTATTTTGAAACTATGAATAAATTAACTCTTTGGGTGCCCATATAGGCAAGAGTATGGGGTAGCTAGGTGGCTCAATGGATACAGCACTGAGTTCAAATGTGGCCTCAGACTCTAGATGTGTAATGTTGGACAAGTCACTTAACCTCTGGTTGCTTAGGAAGCCGCTGGGTGGTTCTGTGGAGAAAGCACCAAGCATGGAGTCAGGAAAACCTGAGTTCAAATCTGGCCTCAGATACTTTCTAGCTGTGTGACCCTAGACAAGTCATTTAACCCTGTTTGCATCAGCTTCCTTGTCTGTAAAATGAGCTGGAGAAGAAAGTGGCAAAACATTTCAGTATCTTTTCCAAGAAAACCTCAAATGGGGTTACAAAATGATACAATGGATAGGAGCAACCCTCACCTCTAAGCCTTGGCTGTGGCTGTGATAAAAAGAAGTTCAAACCAAGGACATTCTTTGCAATAAATAAAGAGAAAAATTCTGTGGAAGACATAGATGAAAATTACAGATAATCACTGCTAGTGGTAGCTCAGCCTCATAGTAGAATTTTGAGTTTTGCTGGATTTGTGTTAGTTCTCCATATATGGCAGCAGTAAAAAAAAATGTGTATCATACAGTAAGACATTCACAGCCATATGTGTGTGGAACATTACTCTCGTGCAGGATGGCCTGAAGCTTAGACAGGAAAAACCGGAGGGAAGAAAAAAACAAAAACAAAAACCCAACAACTTGTTAACAGTTAGCAACCTAAGGGTTTTCTTTTCTTTTCTTTTTAAAATAACATCCTGGGAATGGAGAGAGAGCATTGCACCAGGAGGCTTCCTGTAGGAGAAATAATCAAAACAATGCTTTGGAGAGCATCTCTCTGGCTGGGAAGCTCAAAGCAATTTACAAATGTGGGAATTCTCATAATTCTCCCATATGGGAGTCAGAAAAGGAGGACAAGTATAATGTTATCCCTATTTTAACCAATGAACGAAACTCAGGCAAAGCTCCCAAATATTACTCTGGAAAGAAAGCCAATTCTGAACTCCAGTAACAATAGTCTAATCTCAGATTCCTGAAAACTTCTCACCTTGTCCTCGGGGAATATCTTGTGTCCTGGAAGATAATGGTATAATGTCGCATGTTTTGAAATCCAGAGGAAATCAGGAGTAGGGCCAGAAAGAGAAGGAAGGCAGGCCAGCCTCTTGGCTCCTACACGAAACTGAGGGTCCTGGAGGAAAGTGGGAAAGGGGGAGCCGGCCATGTGCAAGATTCTACAACCATCCAAACCCAGTCAGGTGGATGAAACTTTCCATTTAATATCCCAGGAAGGCAATTCTCCCATACTAGCATGAGTTATCCATGGACTACCAAGTAAAGTCTGAATTTTACTTGAATAATAGGACTGACCTCCTAATCAAGGCCCTCTATAATCTGCCTTCAACTCACCTAGTAGTGAAAGGTGAGACACTGTTTCTCTCTAATTATGATACATTAAGTACATCACTTGCCACCTTCATCTACAACCTATAATTTCCCACCACCATGTCCTTGTTAACACTATTTCCTGTGCCAAGAATGGACATCTCTACCTGCTGATATCTTTAAAATCCCAGTTCAGATGTCACTTCCTGCATGAAGCCTCCCTTTATTCCCCACCTCTAGTCAAGCAACAGAAGATGAAGAACCACTACAGAAAGACAGTAGGCACTCAAGACCTTCAACTCCTACCTTCAAGGAGCTGACATTCTATTAATGTGAGGGGGTTGGTAAATGTAACCTACAAAAGTTCCCAGAGTAGGGGAGGCCAGGTGGCTCAGCAAGTAAGAGCACCGGCTCCAGAGTCGGGATGACCTGGGGATCGAATCCGGGCTCCGACACTTAGCACCACACCTAGAAATAACTGGCCGTGTAACCTTGAGCAAGTTACTTAACCCCGATTGCTCATAAAAAAAAAAAGTTCCCAGAGAAGTATAATACAAGGGAGGGATAGTGGGAGCCAAAGAAGAAGAAAATTCACAAAGGGAGTAAACAGTTTTAGAAAAGGAGAATCAGGGAAGGCTTCATGCAGGTGATAATGTCTTTGGTAAGCCACAAAAGACAGGTAGGATTCTGAGGAAGCAGCATGGGCTAGAGTGTAAGAACACTAGATTTGAAGCTGAAAGACCTGCCCCTTTCATAAGAGACCTTAGTCAAGTTTCTTGACTAAATTTCTTCATCTGTAAAATAAGGGGGTTGGATGTCTAAGGATTCCACCAATTCTAGGGCAGTGATGCCTTAAGTCCTACCTCTGGTCTCCAAGAGCCATCTGTATCACTCTTACGTAGTTCTAGCCTATCCTTTATCGTAGTTATTTATGAGTGTCATATTCCCCATTAGGCTGAAAGTCAATAAACATTTATAAAGCATCTGCTTTGTGTCAGGCACCGTGCTAAGCACTAGGGATACAAAAAAAAAGGCAAAAGACAGGTCCTCCTCTCAAGGAGTTCATAGTGTAATGGGGAAGAGGATATGAAAATAACTGTGCAAACAGGATATACACATATCTAAACACACATACATACAAATATACACACACATCTACACAAACACAGACATAGGATATACAGGATAATTTGGGAAAAAATGATCAGAGGGAAGGCACTAGAATTAAAGTGAAAAGGGAAAGGCCCGCTGTAGAAAACTGAAAGTCCCATAAAGTCATGTCCATATCTTATCCAATCTCTTTCAGAGTCCCAAACACTGCAGGACCTTCATAACTGTTGAATTCAGATGAATTCTAAGCTGAAACCTCAGACAGAATCTGGGTCCTCACATAGGCTAGGGTGGGTAGGGGACTTGTGCCCTTCAGCTCTATTCCCTCTTATTCATTCCTCCTCTGAGAAGCACTTTGTATTTAATTCAATTATTTTCATACGTAACCACACCCCATGAGGTTCATCCTATTAACAAGCAGCTCAAGATTCTAAGTTTTCTCTATCACTATCCTGCACCAACTCGCTATGAGGAAATAAAGAAGTTCAAATCCTAAAAAGCATCCTAAAAGGGCCCTCTCTGTAGGGAATTCAGGAAACACTCTTTAAGCCTCAGGATGACAAGTCTAAGACCAATGGGGAGTTACTGGCTTACAGAACTAGTTACTAGACTAAGGTCTAGATGACAAATCCATGGAGAATAAAAAAAAAACTCAGTCACAGCACTCATACCAGTCATCCCTCTGATTACTGAAGTTCTTTCAATTCTCCTTACCACCCCCTAAGCTTAGACCTTCGTTCTCCGTCTCTTGGATTACTAACAAAAGCCTGCTAACTGGACTCCCTTCCTTACCTTTCTCCACTCTTAAATCTGTATTGTACATCAATGCCAGCCTCATCTTCCTAATGCTCAACTCTGAACATGTCACTATTCTACTTAAAAACTGTCCCTGGCTCTCTTGTTGTTGAGTTGCTAGGTGTTTCTGACTCTTCATGACCCCATAGATCATAGCACACTAATACTCTCCATGGGGTTTTCTTGGTGAGGATACTGAACACTTTGCCATTTCCTTCTCCAATGGATTATGGCAAAGAGTTAAGTGACTTGTTTGGGATCACACAGCTAGAGCTTAAGGCTGGATTTGAATTCAGATCTTCCTGATTCCAGGCACAGCCCTCTAACCACTGTACCACCAGCTGCCTCCCTAAAAATATCCAAGATTGTTAGCCTGACATTCAAGACCCTCCCTGACTTGACCCTAACCTACTTCCCCAGAATGCTGTTCCTCTACCTTCTTCCACATACCCCAAATACAGAGGAACGACTCTACTAAACAAACATGCTTTCCTACCTTTTACTAATATCTTACTCAGTGTCTGAAGTACCCACCTTTCTCCCATCTTTGACTTTTGTAATGCTAGCTGACCTTTAAAATCTAATTCCAATGTCTTTGCATCTTGACATTGCTTGACTCTCCCCTGCTCCCCTTTGCTCATCTGGAGTTCTCGTTTCATAATATCGTATACCTCTCTTAAGGGCTTATCCAATCAAATTGTGGCAATATGTGTGTGTTAAAATTGTACTCTGTTCTAATTCCCCTGACCACTCCATCCACCCCCACCCTTCTTTACTAGTCAGTATGGTAAGTACATTTATAAGTAGCCAGTATAAAGGGGCAAATAGCAGGAAATAAGAATGCAAAGTGGAACCCGAAAGTCACATCCGAAGCATCCCAAAGATCAAAGGAGCATAATTTACAAACTGTATCATATAGTAACCAAAATTCACTTGCTGGTAATATGTGCTAAATCAGCAGAAGGGTTCTTGGTCCTATGATATGTAAGTCCCAGACAAGTTCCAGACCTCCAGTTCCAGACCAATGGAACATCAAAACTTTGAGACTGATGTGGACATGTTAACTTTAAAGTTTTACTGATAACCTAGAGATGATTTGGCTGTATTAATGAACTAACCCTAAGATGGCATATGTAAGAGTCTGTGAAGACCTTCCCTGCCCATTAACAGGCCTTATGTGAAGCCCAACAAGAGAAACTTGATTAGGGGAAGTTTGTGTTTCATGGAGGCCCACACCTTTTGTTACTTTGTATTAGGCGGTGGGTCTCAAGGGTTGTGATGTCCTCTGACCCTGAAAAAGTGTATATATACTCTGAGGTTAGCATTTTACTTTGGGGCTTACTCATGAGAAGAGTGTTGAGTGATATAGCCAGATGAGACTCTGGGTAGCAGTTAAGGAGCTCCCCCCAACTTTGAAAACCCAGATGTTGGTGTTTCTCTCTCTCTTGTAACTATGTATGTATGTGTGTATGTATGTAATGGTCAGACAGTTTTATCCGTCTGTTGATCTGTGATGTATGTATTATTTGGTCAGATGGTTAGAAGCCCTGTCTGTTGGTCTTTATGCTATTATTTCTGCTTGTAACTTCTTGTTTGCATTTTCTCTGAAGTTCAAGGTGCTAACATTTTCCTCTGAACTAAGTAAATGATATATATGTTTTGAGTTGCTTTACATTAGAAAAGCAGATCAAAGAACCTGTGCTAGCAGCCCTCCTGTGTGCTGGTGTTATTGGTCTTACACCCCCACAGCAGCTGCAAGTAGCATAGCTGTTACAATCTCTTCCATCTCCTAAGGGTCCATGATACTGGAGTGCTCTCAATGCCCATCCAAGGTTATGTAAGTGACTCATCCCCTCTTCATCTTCTTCATCACACTCTGTCAGGCTGCCTGAATCTCTTCATCATCCCATTCCCCTCTCCTTTTGCCTTTATACCCCTTTGACCACTTGTCTATGGCTTCATGTGGTTTTTACTTCCATATTTTCTGTGCTTAATTAAAATGGGATTGTCATCCCATTTCCCAATGCCAGTTGTGGTCCTTCTTGGACAATACTCAAAGAACTGGGCATGCCTGGCCTCACTTCAAAATTTCACAATTTCTCAAATTGTCAACTCAATGTGGAAAGCACACAGTTCCTGGCACACAGTAAATGCTTAATAAATGCTTGTTTCCTTCTCCTCTCCATCTACATTGTAGCTCATTATGTACATAATTTTTCTCCCCAGAAAGCTAATTTCTTTGAGAGTAGGAACTGGGTCTTAGTCATCTTAATCTCCCCTGGAAATTGTACCCTCTCTCTGTGCTATTGCCCACCAAAGGCTTTGGACCTTCCCTATAAATACTTGTAAAGAATAGAAATTTCTGACATTTAAATATGGCTGCATCTATAAAAAGTGTTTCTCATTGCTCATTCCATGTCCTTTCCCCAAATTTTATGTTCAACTTGGTTAAAATTTACCCTTGTAAAGAACACTAAATTTATGGTTAACTAATATAGTGTCAACCAGTAATAATTAAGTTCTTATGTTCAAGGTGACATTTTGGGCACTAGATACAATGACAAAGGCAAAAGAGTTCCTGCCCTCAAAAAGCTTACATTCTATTAGGGGAAACAACACCCCCACACACACACATGTGTGTATATATGTGTGTGTATACATATATTTAGATACAGATATACATATACATATACACACACAACAGTCAAAGGATCTTTGTGACCTCGGGCAAATCATTTTCCCTCTCTGGGACTCAGTTTCCTCATATGTAAAATGAAGAAGTTAGACTACATAATCTCCAAGATCTCTTCCAACTCTACATTCTAAAATCTTATAATCATCCCAGTTCAGTAACAAGTGAATGTTAATCCCTTTCTTCAAATCTCTGAGGAGAACTACTCACAAGGAAGAAAATGGAAGAGGACTGGGATTTCTTTGGCACCAGAGACTAATGAGTGATCTACAAAATATTCCAGAAGGTTCTGAGAAGACAAACCAAGTGCCTAGAAAGGCCAATCAGTGGAAGAATTCACCCTTGAATAACTAGATGTTTTGCAAACCTTACTCTAGTTTTTGTGATTACTCTCTGGGCAAAGGCCATTGGCTTCTCAAGGGCATGTTACCAACCATGCTTAATTCTTAATTGGCACCTTCACTCTCATCTCTGATCCCCCATCCACCTAGAGCTAACTGCTAAGCTACTTGATGCCCAGATAAGAATTCTTCGATGAACCTGACTCCACAAACATCATGTCTGTAAGTGTCTTTGGAAGCACCAGATGGCAGATGGGAAGCCTCGGCTGCTGGGCTTCCTAACCCTGGGAATGAACACCTCAGGTCATTTGCACACTGAGCACTTTATTTTCTTTGAGGGGGAGGGGGAGTGAGAGAGAGGAATACAAAACTTAGATAAGATATCCCCTGCCCTTGTGAAGCTAAACAAATCTAGCAATGGATGATTATTCTGTTACCTTGTCCTTCATTTTCAAAGCAGACCAATGACATCACGGATGTGCGTGAATTGCATTAGAATGAGGCAGAGTTGCACAAAGTCTTCAGCCTCAGTCTCTCTTCCTGAGTCATCCAAGTCTAGGGGCAGGACAGAAGTCAGGATGGCCTGGGATGCAGCAGAAGACCTTGGTGTCTTTGATGTCTGACCAAGCTCTAAGAGCTCCATGCCACCTGCTTCAGCCGCCTTCATGGCCACTGGAACAAATTGTTTTCATCCACCCATTCAACTGGGGGAAGGAGGGTCTTCACACGCTTGGGGGTATGATGGCACATACACAATTTCATGGCACTGTGCAGTCTTCTTAGTCTTCTCAATATTCAAAAAAAATATTGGCTAAAAACCTATGAGCAAAGTACTGTGGGACATACATGGATGAAGATATAACAAACAAATATAATATAGGAAAACATGTGGAAGAATAAGATAGGAAGACACAAAGTGCTGTGAGACTTCAGATGAGGGAGAGATTATGTCCAAAGGGAGGAAGGAGGATTTCTTGGAGAAGGCCTTGAAGGATGAGGTAAAACATAAAGTCCTGAGTCTATATGGTGTGACACTTTCCCCCTCTATTCTCAGGGCTAGACTAAGAAGAACACTTGAGCTCAGAGGCTGCTACTGGCTCCCAGAGAATGATTATTCCTTGGACCGAAGCATATGGTGGCTCTAGGAGGACAGGATGGTAGAGGGGGTAGGCCCTCTACTCTGGGTGCTCACAAGATTCGGTGTGGAACAAGGGGAATAACTGAGGAATTTCCAGGTATAAAGGTGATAATTGTGTTGAGATGGTGATTTAATAAAAAGCAAGCACAGAAGTGCAATACAGTGTAAATCACTTAAGTCTTGGGTCAAGAGACCTGGATTCAAGAATTCTGCCACAGAACTAACTGTGTAACTTTAGGTTAGCTTTCTAATGGGAATAATATCTATCTTGCCTACCCCACTGGGTTACTATGAAAATTCAAATGAGACACGCTAAAAGTTTTTGAAAAAATAAAATAAAACACTATACAAATACAAAGTATTATGATGATAATTCAATTCAGTAAACATTTAGTAAGCAGCTATATTAAGTGCAAGGAACTGGTTCCATGGTTAGTAAACTGGTTAATGTGAACCTGCACTAATTCTTAAGATCTGGGGGCCTTGCATGGGGTGTGGGGAGTGTGGCCTGGCCACAGGTTATGTTTCCTGAGTGAGACTTCAGTCCGGAAGGGGGAGGCTTTTAGGTTTGAGAAGGACCTAGAGAACTCTAGTAGCCAGGTCTCCAAACAAGACACAGAAACAGCAGGTCATTATAGAGGAAGGGGAAAGAACATTAACTTCACATAGTGACAGAACTTTTATTCCATGAACCAGGGCCTGAATAAGGAGAGAATGGAGGGTCTCTGCCAGCTGCCCCACCAAGGGCCATAGGACCTGCCTGACTCTTAGCACTGCTGTTCCTTTCCCTCTTCTCTCTGGGTTAGCCTGCTGAGTCAGGGCAGGGTCCCCCAAGGCTGGTGAGCTAAGAGAAGGGGCAGAGGAGCTGTGTGGAGGAGGAGAAATGGGTGCTACTGATCCCCTTGTGTCCCCTCCTTCCAGACTGGAGGCATCTCGCTCTAATAAAAAGCAGAGGTCAGGGAGTTGGGTCTGACTTGTGGTCTTAGCTCTGGCACTGAAAGCAGGGGAGAGACACTGCCAAATCATTGCACTCCCTCCCTTCAGTCCACTACATCTCCATCTGTAAAATGGGGATGGTGCCTCTACCTCTGTTCTAACACTAAAATGAAAACATCTGTGGCATGAAGTACTGGACAAATGTAAGGGATTACGATTCTTGGTGACATCTCTGAATAGAGGATGCTAGGTGGGATGGAGGCAAGGGGGTAGGCTTCCCTTTCCTCCAGAGCCCTTGTTTCTTTTCCTTGAAGCTATTTTAAATGCTCTTCCCTTAATATCAAGAATTATAAGGACTGACACTTTAAAGTTTGCAAATCAATTTACATCAATTATCTCATTTGAACTTAACAACAAACCTGGAATATGAGTACTACAGGCATCATTATCTCTATTTGGCAGATGGTTAAACTAAGCTTCAGACAGGTGAGTAACTTGCCCATGGTCACATAGCTACTGGACGAAGAAGTGGGATTGGACCCCACCCCACCCCTGCTTTGCTGATTCCAATCTAGCCTCTACCCTCTGCCAGGGTCCAGTCAGTTCATCATCCTATACTAGACATACACCTATCCCCATTGCTTGGAAGAATTCCCCAAAGTAAGTGCTTTAGATGATAATTTATTTGTATAATATAAATTAAAATTATATGTAAAATAAATATATAAAATACAACTAGTGTAAATTATACTAATTTATTCACATAGTATAAATTATAATTGTATATAAAATATAATTACAGTCTAAATTATGCTAACTTATTAGTATAGTATAAATTACACCAATTTATTAATATAGAATAAATTATACTGATTTATTAATATAAAAGAAATTATACTAATTTATTCATATGGAATAAATCATACTTATTTATTAGTACAATTCCATTTAAATCACATATAATGTTAATGACAGCCCTTTGGCATTGTGGAATGGCCCCTGAATATCTACTTAGAGGGGCTCACTTTGATTTCCAATTTTGCCACTTAACACCTTGGACAAATCCCCCAATTCTTCAGGGTTTCAATTTCATCATCTGAGAAGTAAACAAGTAGGACTTGACCTCTGAATTTTTTCCAGCTCTAAATCTAAGAAATTTAGATTTAGACTGACCCCAAGAAAATCAGTCTCAATTTCTCTGATCCAAAGGAAATTAGAAGAAAAAAGAAGGGGGAAGTTAACATGCTAATTTCTCCAAACCCATCAACAACCTGAGTATTAGCAAACCAACTGGAAAGTCTCACTGAGCAGCTTCTGGCTTTCTGGGGACTGGAGAGAGGGCCTAAGTCAAAGGAGTCAGTGGGGTCAGGTTTTAGCAGAAGGGGCTAGAAGCCAGCCGAGAAGCATGGAGGGCAAAAAGCAAAGAGGAGGCACTCTTCTGAACCGCTAAGTAACAAATGCAGCTCCCACCTCCCCACCCACGCACCACTGGAAATAACTTTAAATAATGCATCCTAGCCCATCTGTAGAACAGGCTGTCTGGTGTAAGGACTTTCACAGGGACGACTCTGCCAAACTGTTCCAACAAGATCGCTTTCCGGGTAATCTTTTTAAAAGGCGACAACTCTCAGGCAAATTTATTTTGCCAACTCAAAAAGGCAGAATCGGCTCAGCCTCTTCACTGTATTTGTTGAATTCCAATTACAGTCAATCATATCATTAAAAAAAAAACTTCTGTGTGATTAAAAAAAAAAAGCACAGATTAGTTAGTGCAGCTTTCACTTTTCCCTTGTTTGGTGTTGGACAAGCTGTTTCAAGTTTCTGAGCCTCCAAATCCCTCAGTAAAGTGATGGTGCTGGACTGTTGTTCAGTCATTTTTCAGCCATGTCTGACTCTTCCTGGGACTATTTGGGGTTTTTCTGGTGAAGTGATTGGAGTGGTTTGTAATTTCCTTCTCCAGATCATTTTACAGATGAAGAAATTGAAGCAAACAAGGTTAAGTGACTTGCCCAGGGTCACACAGCTAGGAAGTGTCTGACCTGGCACAATATCCACTTCATCACCTAGCTTCCCTAGGGGCTAGCTGGTATCTAAAATCCATGACTCTGAATTTATAATCATATGATCTCTGTATTGACAACTTGGGGTTAGGAGGATTAATTTCCTCATTTGTAAAATAGGGATAATAATATCACCTATCTCCCAGGGTTGCTGTGAGGATAAAATAATATTTGTAAAGTTCTTTATCAACCTCAAAGCCATATATACATACACACACACGTATATATATATACATATATATGGCATCTATTAGTATTAGAAAGCACTCTGCAAATCATGAACTGTTATATATGCATCAATTATTATTTTAAGAAAAGAATGAATAGCTATTAGAAGTTATTGAATCTTCATTTTTGGAGCCATTTAAAAAATAGGAGAGTCCTTCTTGTTTAAAATTGTTTAACTTTGGCCCCTCCCACCTTGACTTGAAAGAAGAGATATGAGAATGTGCTTCTTTCCTTCCTTTGGGGTAGGGTGGGAGGGGTGTCATGTCTATGGGTGTGGACCATTGCATATACTACTGGACTTGATTAATGTATTGATGACTTTGGTACAATTTTTTTCTTTCCTTTTTTTTTTTTTTATAAGGGATGGCTCTGGGTAGGTGAAAGGAGTGGGATACGTTTGGAAATGAAACCAATATAAAAAGAAAAGATAGCAATAAACATTAATTTTTTAAAAGTAAAAGGTAAAAATGGTTTCATCTAAAGACTGGAATTAACTGTCTTCTCAAAGACCAGGGCAACTTCCCGAGGACCCTATTGTCCCAGGGATTCCATAATTTTATGCTGAACTAATAACCCTATTGCCATTTTTGGATTCCTTGGTGAAGAATTTGACACATGGTAGAACTGACTTTCAGGGGGTCAGAGAACAGCAGACATACATATTTTTAATCAATTATTTAGCACTATTTTAAAATGAGCTGTAAAGAAGAAATGTTAGGGGGAAGGGGTAGGGAAAGATGGAGAGAGATGGAGAGGGAAGAGATTAAGGGAAGAAGAGGAAGCAGAGACAGGGAGGGAAGAGGGGAGAAAAGGAGAGAGGGAGAGAGAGAGATGGAAAGAGAGATGGAGAAGTGAGGGGAGACAGAGTTGGGGAGGCGAAGAGAGACAGAGACAGAGAGAGAGAATATGGATGGAACAGCAAGTCTTAAGCAAGTGATCAGCATGCTGGGAGTGAGGTGGCTGGTTGACCAACATGCCTTCTCTGAGGGTCAGAACTACCAACAAGTTGGTCCCTGAGAGAAGACCAAGAAATTGCAGAGGGTGGAAATAAGTGGGCCACCTACAATGTCGTTCATGGTAGAAATGACGTTCTGTTGTGGAAAAGTCTCAGCCCTGAAGGTGATAGCTCTTCCTCTTCCCCCATCCCCTTTGCTGTGTACTCAGCACTAGAAAAGCTCTTTGTAGCTACCTACCCTTCCTCTTGACTGTTGGCCCATCAGCTTTTACCAGTCATGTAGAGTATTAGTCATTCTCAGTGTTCATCCCTCCACTGATCTGTCGATGCATGTGGCAGTAAAATAGTACAAGGAGTGCAAGGATGGACAAGAGAACCAGGAGAGTCCACAGGGAAGCCTGCACCTTTATGACCACTGTGACCTGCCCATAATATGTACTTGAATAAATCTCTGTAGACTCTCTTCAAGACCCTAGCCTCAACTGTAACCTGGTTCTCTCTCAATTTGTGGTGAGATAAAATTATCCCAGTTCTCTGATTCCAGAATTCCAACAGGAACCCACAGAGCATGACAGCCCTAACCCATGACTGGAAACTAGGCAGGGAGGAGACCTTTTTTGCTTGGCCCCAAAGGATACAACCTATAACAACTGGTAGAAGTTATAGAAAGTCAGATTTCAGTTTGATTTAAGGAAACACACAGACATAGACACAGACACAGACACACACACATACACACACCCTTAACAAGAGCTCTCCAGAAGCAGAGTGGATGACCTTGGGAGAGTGTGAGTTCCCATTCATTGGAAGATTTCATGTAGACACTGGATAGCCTACATCCAGGACGTTGCTGAGGGGACTTCGGTTCAGATAAGAGCTACATTCAATTTGACTTTTGAAATCCCTGCCCCCTGGAAGATGTGTGAGACTTTGAACAAGTACTAGAGAGTAGACAGAGGTAAGACAACAATCTTTTCCTCTGTATTATCTATAAATATGTGGCCAGCAAGGTATGGTGGGAAAAAATTATGATGAGAGATGGCATTTATATTTCACTTCAAGGCTAGCAGAGTGCTTTACATATATTCTCTCATTTCAGCCACCAAACAACCATACTGAACACTATACCTGCAGTCAAGTATGACCTGGGATCAAATCTCCCCACCAGCATTAGGTGTGTGACCACAAGCAAGTCATTAACCTTTCTCAGCTTCAGTTTCCTTATTCATAAAAAGGATATAATACATATTGTACCTACTTCACAGAGAACAAGTGAAAAAAATGTGAGGAACAAATGAGAAAACGCTACAATTTGAAATTTCACTACGGTCTGGGGTGTGGGGAAGTATTCTGTAGAAGTAACAGCTATTATTCTTTAAGGGGAAAAAACCTGTTCAGCAGAACCTAAAATATATCAATTCTATTCACCAGAATAAGCAATATTCCATACCTATAATCCTACACCTTTGTAATGAAAGGAGGGAGATGCATTTTCTCAACTTTTCTTGGGGATGTTTGGTAACTATAATTATGGACCATTCAATTTCATTTAAATAATGCTTTATTTATTTATTTTTGCTTTTTGGAGGGCAAATCGGGGTTAAGTGACTTGCCCAAGGTCACATGACTAGTTTTTGTGTTAAGTATCTGAGGCTGGATTTGAACTCAGGTCTTCCTGACTCCAGGGCCGGTGCTCATTTTTCCATTTATAATAGTCACTATTTTTTTCCATTTGTGTTTACTTCACTTTACATCAGTTCATCTAGACTTTTCTGATTTCTCCGTATTTATTATTTCTTACATCACCACAATATTCCATTACATTCATATATCACAATTTGTTTAGCTATTCCCCAATCAAAGGGTACCTACCTTATATCTAGCTCTTTATTACCATAAAACATATTGCTGGGACTATTTGTGTATATGGGACCTTTCTATTTTTTTTTTACCTCCTTTTGGCTAGGTATATGCCTAGCCATGTGCATAATCTCAAAACACTTTCTGGAATGGCTGGATCAATTTGCAGTACCACCAGCAATATATCAGTGTGTCTATCTTCCTACAAATTGCCATTACTAATAGCTATAGTGACACTAGCAACTTCCTGACTCATAGGGAAAAGGTTATTCAAAGTGTTGTATGAACCTCCTTCTCTTTGGTCAATGGTTTCTCTATGAGCTGTTACAGTTCTTTAGGATTTATGTGTCTAATCAAATGGATCAGACTGTAGGGGCTGCCTAAAGAGCTATAGTCACCTCTAGTTGTTCTCTTACCTACACAGTAGCAGCTCTGAATTACTTGCTCCTGTACTCCAGACAGGCACATGAATATCATCAGCAGCTATAGAAATGGTTGGCTGACTTCGAATTATCCTCCCATTAGCAAAGTCCCTCTACCAGGCAGGGAGAATCAAATAGAATACTCCTGTGCTGTCTTTCTTTGAGGCCTTGGTCTTCCAGGCTTCTAGGACAATTTGGCAATTTTCTCAATACCGGAAATAGTACAGGAATTGGCATTTATTGAGATTTACTGAGATTGTAAGTAAGATGTGGAGATATCCATCCAATGCCTCACCCATGGTGGCAGAGAGAATCAGTGGTGAAAATTTAAAGAGAGCCCAGTTTTATTGATCCCTATCCTCTAGGGCCCAAATCTCTCTGTGTTAGACTCAGCTACCCACCTTCATAAAGGGAAAAAAGTGAACTATGAGGACACATTAAAGGAAAGAGAGTAGTAGAAAAGAATATCAGTCTTAAAAAAAGTATGGGATTAGAGTTTATTCCACCAAAAGGGCAGGGAAAGGATCAAAGCACATCAAGTCCCATGCATTTCTCCATGAGTTGATTCAAGATTGCTCTAGACTCTCCAATCAATCGACCTCCAATCAGTCAAACAACAAACATTTATTAGCACTCACTATGGGATAGGCTCTGTGAATACAAAGAAAAGGCAAGAAATGGCCCCTGCCCTCAGAGAGCTTACATTCTAACGGGGAGATCATATGTACCTACATGGCTATGTGCAATATAAATACAGAATCGGTAGACGGGAAGCTTAGAACAGAAGGCACTGGGGAGAACAGGAAAGGCCACCTGCAAAACGGTCACATTTCAACTGTCTTGAGGACCCACAGCCTCCAGTGCATGCCTAGAGAGGAACACTGAGAATCCAGTCTAGACACGAAAAGTCTGGAAAGCCCAACTGGAACTTCCTTACTATTGAGAACATCTGGAGGGCAGTGAAATAATCACAAGACTTAGTATGAGAAAACTTGAGTTTGATTCCCATCTTTGTCAACAAGTTTGCTTGTGTGGCCTTGGGCAGATTCATTTAACCACTATGAGTCTCAGTTTCCTCATCTGAAAATGAAGAAACATATAAAATACATATGAGGAAATATATAACATGTAAATATACAAATATCATATTTGTAATAATATAATATTGCTAATATTATGATTTTGCACCTGGATGCACTCTGAGACTTCTCTTGATTTCACCATGCCCCCCTATTGGGATAATCTCAGCATTCTATTCAAGATGGCATCAGCCTTGGTACTCTACTCATCATTACCCTCTGTTCCTCTGATTGGAGGGTGAGGCCATGAGGTCCAAACTCTCCATTTAAGGAAGGAGTTCAGCTCAGACATCTTCTCATTTCTCACCTGGCTGCATTTCTCTGGGATATCTCTGACTTCTCCATCATATTTCCCTCTTCCTCCCTCTGCCCAGCCCCATTTTCAGCTCCCTTTTCTGTGCTGTCTTCCCTCATTTGACTATAAGCACCTTGATAACAGTAACTTTCTTTTTTTTATGTCTGTTTTCCCTGTGCTTAATACAGTGCCTGGAATACAGTAGGTGCTTAATAAATGCTTACTGACTGACATAACAATAATAATAACCAACACTTAAAATTTACAAGCCCCACAACAATTTTGAGAGGGTCAAATGGAATCCTAGAACCTGGTAGTTATAAAATACCCTACAAACCTTATCCATGGCATAATCTGGCGATGGTGCATGGGGATTCATTTTAACACAACTCAGAGTTTAGAATTCCGTTCTCAGTGCAGAGTATCATGAGTGATGACAACAGGTATACAAGAAGAACCAAAAATTTTAAAAGGCTCACATTTTTATAACTTAAAAATGTTTTATTGATGTTTTCTATTTTTTACATCTTGAAAATTTTTGGAAATCCCTTCTCACCTCCCCACATACCTCTATCGAATTCTTCCATATAACAAAGAAAAACTCAACTCTTCCAAGGCTGTGCCTATGTAGTCCTCAAACTTTCTGGTTTGAAAAGGGAGTTATGTTTTATTATCTGTTCTCTGAAATTACTCCTGGTTTTTCAGCAATTCAAGAGTTTAGCCTCCTTCCTTTTATGGATCTTTTCATTTACATCATTGTGTTCCTTGGATTTCCTTATTTCATTCTATATCAAGGTACAAACCTTCCCAAAGTGGAAAGAGGGATGGTTTGAGAGTGGGAGTGACTGAATTCAAATCATGGATCTGCCTCTGTACTATCTGTGGGATGCTAGGCAAGCCACCCCACTTCTCAAGGCCTCTGTACTTTTATCAGTGGACTCCTAAGATCTCTCCCAGCTCAAATCTATGAGCATAGGTTTCTCTTAATTCCTCTGAAGAGATAATCCATTATTTCTTATTGCACAAGAATATTTTATTACATTCATATACCAATTTTTCCACCTATTCTCCAACTTCCAGGCATGCACTTTGTTTCCATTTCTTTGCTATCCCCCAGAAAGAGTGCTGCTTGCTATGAATATTTCTTTATCTATCAGACCTTGCTTCTGCCTTTGACCTCCTTGGCGTTTATAGATAATGGTAAGTTCACTGAGTCAGAGGGTTTGAATAGTTTAGTCACTTTCCTTGCATAATTCCAAACTGATGTGCACACCCATTTGCAGTGCCAACAACAGCATATTATCATGTCCATCTTCCCACAGGCCCTCTAATATTGATTGTTCCTGTTTTTGCCAATTTGAATGGTGTGAGTTGAAACTGCTTTCATTATTAGTATGGTTATTAACAGTTTGCAACTCTTTAAAAAATGGTTCATAATCTTTGAGCATTTATCTAACTTTTCAAGACTGACAAAAAGTACTTTTCTTACAAAAATCCTAAGAATTGGGCTACAAATATTATCTTCATATTCCAGATTCCTAAAAATGCTGATGTTAAATAACTTAGTCAAGGTCAAATAACTAGCAAGCAGCACAACTGGGATTTGAAACCTGGTGTGTGTGTGTATGTGTGTGTGTGTGTGTGTGTGTGTGTGTGTGTATTAACATTATCCACTTATCCATCAGCCTTCTTAGGACCTTAACATACATTATAAATTGAGGATCCTTAAAGGCCTTCTCTGTCTGAATGGGAAGCGGGGAAAAGCTGGAAGAAGAACCAAGGTAGGTTTTTCTGCAGTTAAAAGATATACTGAAGGAGGAAAGGCAATAAAGGGTCAGGTCAGGGGTGGGGAACCTATGGCCTCAAAGTTCGGATTCGGTCAAAAGGCCACACCTGAGGACCTATAAGGCCTAGAAGGTTCCCCACCTGTGGGTTAGGAAGCTCAGATCAGGAAGAAATACTCAGAAAGCAAAGAGATGGGGAAAGGACCTAGTGGTGGAAGCACTATAAGCTACTTGCAGCAAAGGGATTTGTTCTGTTTTGTCTTTGTGTACTCAGTGCTTTGCTATTTCATAAATGCTCCTTGGATCAGATTGGAGAAGAACAAGACTAAGAAATTAGGTGGGCCAGAAATCCTAGCCGCAGCCTCAGGAAGGAAGATAAACAAAGTAATCAACCTCAATTATAAAACATGTGCATATACATATGTTGTAAGAATTTGTATGTGTATACATTTTAAAATATAAACACTTTACTGTGTATAGTGATACTGTGTCCCTTTTCAGAACTCACTAAATCCAATGGATTTCCATGAGGAAAAACCAGTATTTTCCCTCTATGCTATTCAGATCCTGGCATGCACCAGAGTTCCATATGTTCTATGGTAAGACACCAGCATAAACTTCTGCTGGGTGTTTGGATTTTGGCTTAGTGGTTCCCAGATTTTAGAGAGAGAAAGAAGTGGTGCATGTGTGTATATGTGTATGTATATGTTGGTGCAATGCAGGGCGATGGGAAGAGACATAGACAGATGGAGGGTAGGAAAAGAGGGAGATATGTTTCAATAATTATAATGGACTTGCCGATCTATATCTCTCCAGAAAGTCCCACGCTCATTCTTCTCTAGTGATGGATGAGCTTAGATGCCTCAAAATGACTGTAGCTCAGCTGAAATTACACCGAATCACTGAGGGTATATTGATTCCAAGGCTTTCTAGATGATCTTTGCAGAAACCCCATATGTGCCCCATTTCATTCTTAATAGACACCAATAGCCAGGGCTGTGATGGTTCCAAAGGAGCTTAGCCCTCTTGCCTCGGTGGCTGAGGATTCAGGGGAATTACAAAGCACCCACCCCAATCTCCGATCCGGCCAATTCAACAAGCTTCTTGTTCCAGCTCCAAGTGAATCCCATGGGTCCTTGGAAACTATCATGGCTCATTCTCGACAAGGATAGCCCAGCTCACTTTATATGCTCTTGGCTGAATGGCAATTGATCAAGTAAGCCGCGAGCATTTATTAAGCGCCTGTTTTGGGCCGTATACTGTACTAAGTTCTAGGAATACAAAGAAAGGCAAAAAGACAGTCTTTGCTCTGAAAAAGCCCAAATTTTAATAGAGGAGACGACATACAAATGACTATGTAGCAATAAGCTATATGCAGGATAAACCGGGGGTGATCTCAGAGGGGAGGCACTAACACACAGCAGGCCAGAGAGTGTCAAGGTTTTCTGGTCAAACTCTTGACCCAAATGATTTCCTCCTTCATGATACTCCCAAGGCCCAAAATGTATTGAGCAAGGTCTAAAACATTCTTGACTGTATCAGAGGTTTTGGTAATGACTGGAGAGAAGTTTTGTACCATCAGGCCATAGAGCTAGAACCAGCAGGGACTACAGAGGACATCAGTCCAACCCATTATTTTATAGATGAAGAAACTGAGATCTAAGTTAAATGACTTGCCCAAGGTCACACGGCTGACAATCAATAAACATTTCTTAAGCACCTACTACGTACAAGAAACTGTGCTAAGCACTGGGGATACAAAAATAGCCCTTTTCCCCAAGGAACATCATATTTAAATGATTTTGAGGAGGGTTTTGAACCCATGTGCTCTGATGACACCGCAAACAATTTTTCTTTCTTCTGTACCATGTGTCCTGCATCCATCCCCTGAATTTTATTTAGCTGTGTTAAGAAACTGCTACTGGGCTCAGTGGTACAGAGACATTCCAGGACAGTGCAGTGATATTTGTGTCATTATTTTTCTTAACAACCCATTTCTTCTCCTTGAAACAAAAAGAGACAAATGTTTTTGTTCTCATATTCTACATATCCCAAGGCTCAAGGGGAATAAGGATTCACAGAGGGTTTTTTTGTTTTGGGTTTGTTTTTTGCTGGTTTTGGGTTTTTTTGGAGGGGAAAAGGCAAGGCAATTGGGGTTAAGCAACTTGCCCAAGTTCACACAGCTAGTAAGCGTGTCAAGTGTCTGAGGCCAGATTTGAATTCAAGTCCTATGGACTTCTGGGACAGTGCTCTATTCACTGTACCTCCTAGCTGCCACTGATCACAGAGGGAGAACTGGGTCCTAGAAAGATTAAAGTAACATGGCCATAGTCATGCAACGAGAGAGTGGCAAAACCACAATTAGAATTCAGGTCTCCTGGCTCCTACTCTCAGGTTCTTTCCATGGGGCCCCACTGATCGGGCCTTGTTTGTGAGCCACGTGCCAAGAACAGGAATATTAACCCACAGCTTTCAGAGCTCTCCCCTCCACTGTCTCTCACTTACTACATAACTTTAGCAGTCACTTTGCCGACTCTTGGGCTCTACCTCAATATAGTCCAAGCATTAATTGAGCCCCTGCTGTATGCAGAGTACTATATGAGGCACCTGGGAAAGGTGCAAAGTAAAGAAAGATTTTGTAGGGGCATTTACAAAATTACATAAGCACATTCTTTATTTGCAAAACAAAGTGCTATCGTGAGAGAGAAGGTATTAGTATGAAATGGGGAGGTATGGGGCAGGGGGGAATGGAAGAAAAATCCAGAAAAGGCTTCATGGAGAAGATAACATTTGAATGGGATTTTTAAGAAGAGGCAGGAATTCAACAGGGAACAAGGAGGAGAGAAGCTCAATCTCCTTCTCTGAAAAGAAAGAACAGAATACCCAACCTTCCCTGCCCCCAGATAGGAACTATCAAGAAACAAAAATGACTTCCAAGCACTTGACATTGAAAATAGTCTGCGGTGACAACAGCTCATACTTGTGTGGTACTTCTAAAGTTTTCGAAACAATTTCTTCCAGTAACTGTGATATAAATAGTATAAGCATTATTACCCCCATTTTATAGGTGAGGAAGCAGTCCTAGAGGCTAAATGATTTACATAGTCACATACTTAGTAGTGGATAGACAGCTAGGACTAGAGGCAGGAAGGCCTGAGTTTAAAACCAGCCTCAGAAACTTACCAGTACTGTAACCCTTGACAAGTCACTTAACTGCTGTTTGCCTCAGTTTCCTGAACTGTAAAATGGGGATAATAATAGCACCTACTTCCCAGGGTTGTTGTGAGAACTGCAGGAGGTAGTATTTGTAAAGCTCTTAGGATAGTGTTGGCACATAGTTGATGTTTAATACATGCTTGTTCCCCTCTATCTGCAAACCCCCCTCCAGTAAAACATTAGAACTTGAAATCTAAATCAGTGATATATCCATTATACAATATTGTCTCATATTGAAAAATAAGGCTCAGCAAGAATATATTAGAGAAGAGAGAAGTGTTCCTTTTAGGGACTTGGTAACTTACATCCATACTCCTCCACTGTTAACTTATACTTTTAAAAAACCCAACTTCCGATGAATGCCAACCCATTTCTTAGAAACAACTCTGCAGTAACTAGCATTTTATTAAGAAACAAAATGGAAAAGTGTAAATAACACAAGATTCATGTACAATTCCAAGCAATGAGCAACAGAAAAGTTTATTCTATTAAGTTCAGAAATATTGCATATATGTATATATACATACATATGTGTGCATATATACATACATGCATAAGTATATATGTGTGTATATATGTATATGTCTGTATGTATCTCTCTCTCTGCATACACACACATGACTTAATAGTCATAGAATCTCAAGAGTTAAAAGAGACCTAAGTGACCATCTGGTCCAACCCAATGGTTATCCAGTTATCTGTCAAAGACCTTAGAAGGTGGGAATTCACCGAACTCTGAGGCATCCCAGTCCACTTCTGGACAACTCTTATAGTCAGAAAGTCTTTCCTTCCATCAATCCTAAATTTTGCTGTCTTGCAACTTTTGCAACAGTTTCTATCTTCCTTCTGACAACAAACAGAAAATATCTAATCCTTTCTCCATAATGATAACCCTTCAAATACCTGAAGTCAGTAATCATGTCTCTCCAATTCTTTTCAATCAATCAATCAACATTTTGTTAAATACTTACAACTCAACAGGCACTGGGCTAAACGGTAGGGATACAAAGAAGCAAAAGCCAGTCCTTGCCCTCAAGGAACTTACAATGTAATGGTGGAGATGACACACAAACACATGCAAATATATGTGTGTATATGTAAGTATATATACATACATACACACATATGATAAATAGGAAATGACTAAGAGAGAGACGAGAGTAGAATTAAACACCCCCAATTCCTTCAATCTGTCTTCATGTGGTATGATCTCAAGCCTTTCATTTAGGTCAAAAGTCCTGCTTTGGACTCCTACCTCTGACCCTAGCTGTTTGATCCCAGGAAAGTCACTTAAGTTCTCTGATCTGTTTTCTGATGACAAAAAAGGGGTTAATGTCTGTCCTACTACCTATCTCATAGGACTGTTGGGAAGAAAATGCCTTAAAAACTTTAAAGTACTGATAAGTTATTTTATTTCAATCTTCCTTTGACTCCAAAGTACTAGAGACTAAAGGTAGGCAAAAACCCACAGAAGTCATTTAACTCATCTGTTTGTTGAATTGATATTCTCATCCTCTAGGGATATAGTCTGGCATGCTCAGGCAAGACATAAGTATCTATCTAGTACAGGGGTGGGGAAACTGTAGCCTCAAGGCCTTCTAAGTCCTCAAGTGCAGCCCTTTGACAAAATCCTTTTATTAAGGGGCTTTGTTCTGTGAAGTCTGGATCCAGCCAAAGGGCCACACTTGAGGACCTAGAAGGCCACAGTTTCCCTATCTCTAGTAGCTCTCCAAGGAAAGAAATTCCAGTTATCTCCCTTTGTAGCCCACTTCAATATTTTAAAAAGGTTTGAAATTTTAAGAGAAAAACAAGTCTGAGCAATGGTTTGACAAAAGTCTAGAACAGAAGGGGAAGTTGAAATGGAACCCCAATGGGATTGTCCCACCACTAATATGCAACCTTGTCTCCGGAAGGAACCTTGAAGCTTGTAAAGTTCTCCAAGGCAGCTCTGTAATGGGATAGTTATTAGGCCTCCCCCCTCCTCGCTCTGGCTCTTCCTATCAACTGTGACACTCCAGAGGACTTTGAGGACAACTTAGCCATCTGGTTTCTGCACAATCGGCCTCCATACAGTGCACATAAATTTATCTTCCAGCTCCTTCATAATGTACACAGCTGAATTCGACTGCTGACTTTGGTGCTTGCTCCCAGAATCTGAGAAGAACAGATTCAATTAAAAAGGAAGTAACAGATGCTGCAAATCACTCCCTCATTTTGAAAGAAGTTGATTTTTTTTCCAAGTGGCCCAAATTGTTTGATGATGAACAGCAATGCAGAAAGGAAAAAAAAAAGCCAGTATGACAGCTTCAAAATTAGTCCAGACCTAGGGGGAGGCTGTGGGCTTTTCTTCTTTGGTGGTCTTTAAAAACTAGGTCTCGGCTCTGTTCTGGCACAAGTAGGATAAGGACCTTGCCTAAGGAGAGAAGAATGGGCCAGAATGATCTTTGGGGTTCCTTTCAGATTTGACTTTCTATATGCTTCCTGCTCCCCCCTCCATAATATTCTTAGTTCCATTTTACAGACGGAATAATAGAATTACAAAGTAGGGAAAAGGAGGAGGAAACAATTTATCAAAACTCACACAGGAAATTAATTCTTTCAGGAAACCTCAATCCGGTTGTATTGCCAGATCTGGCTGTTTTTATTAACTGGAGAAAAAGAAGATTCTTTTTTTAAAAGAAAAAACTATGGGTTGGGGGCGGGAGGGACAGAGAAAGCTTGGGATACTCAAGGCCAGTGTCTCACCCTGCAGTCTCTAAAGACTCAGATGGTGCTCTTCAGAGCTCACCTATCATAGGGTCTCAAATTTCAGTCCATGTCCTATCCCTCCATTCCAGTCCCTGGCCAGCCTTGCTGGACATTAGGGCATCTCTCCTGTCATTAGTTACTTGTGATAGGACCCACATGGCCAGGGGAGGGGGAAAGGAAAAAGGAAGGAAGGAGCTACATTTTTGAATGAACTCCAGTTGTGGTTGGGGTTGTCTTTTTCTTTTTCGATGAGCTGATCAAGGGTTTCAGGGCTCTGTCAGGGGATAGGGAAAACCCATTAAAAAATAAAAGCCTTTTGCAGAGAAGGGCTGGAGTCAATGACTGAGAGAAGCTATAAAGTTTCCCTAGAAGGCTCTGTAGGGAGAGGGGGAGGGGGAGGAAGGAAAGGGGGTGGTTCTTTCTGGAATGGTGCTAAGTAAAGCCCTGTCTAGGGGCAAGGGGATGTACTGGGTGAGCAGTCTAAGCTTTTCCCATTGTGTGAATCTTCTCCTCCCCTACCCCCACCATGATCATAAATTTAGAAGGGCAAAAAGGCAGAAACACTAGATCACTGAGTCCTATTCCATTGTTTTACACCTTGGAAAATTAAACCCTGAGTGGTGAGATGCTCAAGTCATAGTAGGTTAGCAGTGCCAGAGCCTGGAATAGAGTGCAAGCCAGATCCCTCCTAAATCCTGGCTTACTCATCCAAACGACAGGGTGCAAATGGAATTCTTAAGAGTTGAAGCTAACTGGGGAAAAAATAAAATATTGGGTTTTTTTTTAAAATGAGTTGAAGGGACAGTGAGTAAAATCCCAATAGGAATCAGGAGTCAATCCATATGGATTGCTTTCTTCACAACTCCGCTACATCTCCAATGGTTTCCATACCGCTAGAATATAAACTCCTGAGGACAAGGGCTGTTTTGGGATGTTTTTTGGTCATTATACTCCCAGTACCTCTCACTGGTATTTGGTGGGTCTGGGATTGGGCAAATTCCTCTTCCTTAGTTCAAATTCAGCCTCAGACACACGAGTTGTGTGACCCTGAACAAGTTACTTAACTCTGTTTGCCTCAGTTTCTGTATCTGTAAAATGAGCTAGAGAAGAAAATGGAAAACCACTTCAGAGCCTTTGCCAAGAAAATCCCAAGTAGGATCACAAAGAGCTGGACATGACTGAACAATAACAAAATACAGTAGACACTTAACAAATGCCTGTTGAATTCAGTGGAATGCCTTTTACCTTCCCAATCTCAAAATACAGTCTCTCTTACTGAGGAATACCACAGGTTGATGATACAGTGGAAAGAAAACTGAATTTGGAATAAAGGAAGACCGTAGTTTAAATCTTACCTCAGATACTAGCTGTTTGAGAATCACTGCCTGCCTCAGTTTCCTCATCTGTAAAATGAGAAAAATACAATAGCACCTACCTCTGACAGTTGTTATGAGGATCAAATTTGATAATGTATAAAAAACACTTTGTAAACCTGAAGGCACTACATGAATATGCCAGGGGAAAAAAAGAAGAGAAATAGGGAGAGAGCCAGCTGACCAAATATACATAATTTATTGCTTACCACTGCAATTGCCAACCTGCACACTCCCTTCCAAATAATCTAACCCTCCTGTGGCACTCGCCTCCCACACCCTCGAACCCTGCCAGGCCCTAAGCCTCTGCCCACAGTGTACCATGAACACTAAACAATGCCCCTCCTTACCATTGCATCTGCATTCTGGCATCCCTCCTCTCCTTTATCTGTAGTTCAATTTCATTTCCTCCAAGAAGCTTCCTCTATAATTATCCAAACTTGGTTTCTCATTCGGCAGTGTACTCTTTGACACGCCCCCTTGATGACTTTTGTGAATAAGGCCTTCTACTCCTAATGGTACTTCTGTCAGTCCTGGGATCAGCTTTCGTCTGAATGCAAACTCCCTGAGATGGGCTAGTTCTGTGCCTTACTAGATTCAATCTGCTTATGCTCCAGGCAGAATGTAAGCTCCTGGAGGACAGACACTGTTTTGGGTTTTCTTCCTTTGTAGGCGTAGCACAGAGCCTGACACAGCACTTAATAAATGTATTCATTGGATTGAACTGAACTTTTTGGGAAATCAGTAAATAATCAGGAGACTAACTGAACCACCTGGTTCCCTTCTCCCCTGACCAGTCTTGGTGATCTGCAAACATGCCCTTGATGGCTTTCTGGGTGATGGTTTGTGGGGAGGAAAAATCCCTAGTTGAGGAAACCCTGAATGAAATATTATCAGTGAGATCCCCACCCACATGTATCAGAAAATTTTTAAGTCTTTCTAAAAGCTCATGATCAGAGCTAAGTAGCAGAGTTAACTAGAAAGTACTGAATTTTTATTTACTCTCTTTAAATAAAGCAACCCAATCTATGCTGGAGAGAAGGAACTATACTCTATTCCTAACTTTCCCATGTTAATTGGAAGAATTCTAAACTTACTCATCAGATAACCTGCTTGATAAGAGGCAGAGTTCATGAATATTCATTTCAGGAAAGGGGCTCAGTTCTTACCCCCAAATACTTCCACCCCTGACATACTTTCTGAAACCTCAGTTATTAGCATATTTATCCCTCTGTAATTTCTACCGGAAGACTTCAAAAATAGGGAGAAAAAAGTTTCACTGATGCCTTTCATTTTTATATACCTGTCAGTTTCTCAGACACTTATTAGCTGTGACCCTGGGCAAGTAACTTAACTGCTCTCTGCCTCAGTTTCCTCCTCTGTAAAATGGGGATAGTAACAGCACCTGCTTCCTATGGCTGTGCTAAAGATTAAATGAGTGATATTTGCAAAGGGCTTTGCAAACTTTAAAGTATCATATAAATGCTAGCTATTATTCATGTTGTTTTTATTATTATATTACCTTCCTCCTCACCCTCAAGTGAGCCTTCAAAGAGAAACAATTCAGCAAGAAGAGCTGACTCAGGGATGTCATTTGACACTGTATTCAACATTCTGACCCACTGGTCCCTGATGGGACAAAAGTAAGTATCAGACATTAAGATATTTTCTGGGACCCTTTTTTCAGATAGTCAGAGATTAACTTCTCAGTAATTATGATTTTGCAACTAGCTGATTGTTGTTCTTATGGCTGGCTACTTCATTCTGCCTCAGTTGATACAAATCTGCCCATGTTTCTCTGGAATCCTCCCAGTCATCATTCCGGACTGCATACCAAGTGTTCTGGTACATTCCTAGGCCAACATCTGTTCATCCCTTCTCCAGCTGATACATACAGACTCTTCTTTTAAGTTCCCACTCCCCTAAAAAGTGCTGCTATGACTACTGTGGAATACATTGGTCCTTTGTTTCTGGCTTTGACCTCCTTGGGATATAGGCTCACTAGTGGGATCGATGAGTCAAAGGGTCCAAACAATTTGGTCACTTTTCTTACATAATTGGCGATTGTTTTCCAGAGCAGTTGGGTGAATTCACAGCTCTGGCAACAATGTTTTAATACAGATGAATTCCCACAAATGGTAGATTCATCCATTTTTTTGTCTATCTTTGACAATTTGTGGCACATGAAGCTTTCAGTTATTTCAATTTGTATTTCTCTTATTATTAGTGATTTGGGGCACGGCTGCGATATTTTGAAATTCTCTTGAAAACTATTCGTATTCTTTGCCCACTCATCTTTGTGGCTCAATTTTTTTCAAATGGACAAACTCCTCGAAAGTTAAGTCATAAAGTCCCAAATGCTTTAGTATGAATTAATCTATCTAAGGCTTTTGCTCTGAAATAAGAGATCAAAGCAGTAGAATAACCTCCACAGTTCATTCTGGTCCCAAAGGCCTAAAAACCGATGAGTATATGAAATCCCTAGTGGGAAAAAGGGGTCAGAATAAAGAAAGGGAGCCCAAGGTTAAGACAAATTGTATCTGTCACTATTTGACCTCCCATATTCCTCCAGCTATAGCAGTGATCTGATAATTTTATTGGACAGACCTTTACCATATCTGGACGGGGCCCCAGCTGGAAGAAGGCCTCCTTCACTGCAGCAAGTGTTTACTGAATCTTCCCTCAGGAGCCTGGCACCTGGGCATAAGAATCCATGTTGCTAACTCAAGAGTCCTGGATTTTGATTCAGAAGACCTCTGCTCACAGCTGATACATATAGTTGTGTGATTGAGCATCACTTCCTTCATCTAATCACCTCTCACAGAGCTATGGTGTGGAAAGCATTCCGTCAGTGTTAGTGAAATGTGAGTTATAAAGGTCATGGGGTAAGAGCTTTAGAGCTGGGAAGGATTGTAGAGACCATCTCTAATCCAAACTCTTAATTTTACAGATGAGGAAACCGAGGCCAAGAGACATTCACTGACTCGCCCATGATCACACAGACTGTAATTATGGTCCTCACTACAAAATGTAGCACACCCAGAAGCTGAGATAAGTCTGATGAAGGGTGGGGATAAATGATAATGATTCCTAGGCATCTGATGACATTACACAGATCAGTTGTTCAAATAGGCAATGAATTTTAACTGCAAAGGGAGGTCAGATAGAAAGCAGAACTTCCCCACAAAGATGGATATCGAACACTGGAAAGGACTACAGAGGAAAGTTTTGAAATCTCTTCTTCTTGTGGTAGATTTATCTACAGAAGGGATAACGGTACACACTTAATAATTTCCCCTTAAAGTTTACAAGAGAAAGAGCTGACATCCACTTGGATTTTTTTTTAATCAGCTTTAGGATGAGAAATTTAACTATAAAGTGGTGCTATGGACCTGGGTTCAAGTGTGCCTGTGAAACATACTATCTATGTGACCACAAGTCAAGTCACTAAACCTCAGGCAACCTTCTGAGATGATGATGATGATGATGCCTTCCTAACCTGCATCACTGGAGAGAATTTCTACATCAAGAGTTTCCTATATCAGTGTAATCTCAGGTCAGGGCCCCCAAATCCTACAATGGTCTACCAAATACAAAACAGCTTCTTATCCTTTCTGAAATGGTACCAATTAAAGAATGGAACCCAACAACCAACTATTCATCCAAGGGAGATAGGTCAGATGAGGTTTTTAACATTGAAATTGTTGAAGTTTTCTCCATCCACATAACTGATGGTGCAGCCTTCTGCTTGGTCTGTATACAGAAAACCATATATCTTTGATGAGGAAACTCTCTGACTGTGGACAATTGATGAATCCGTCTAGAAGGTTAACACCACTATTGATTACGACCTCTTCTTAGTCAAATCAATGAAAGTGCCCATATCTCAGTTTCTATCTCTAAAACTGAAGGAGTCAAACTAGATGCCCTTTGAGGTCTATTCTAGCTCTTTCTTGATTGTCTTATGATGAGAATATTTTTGGTGTAGACCTGCCTGGAAGTGGGGGGAAGAGGGGGAAGAAAAGGTAGAATCAATGACCTTTGGGTATTCTTTGGACAGGACTCTATGATACAGTTTGGGATCCCACGGTTAATTAAGAGTATATCCAAACACACCCCCATGCCCCCAAGTAGAATGTAAGCTCTTAAATGGAAGAGACTATTTCATCTCTGACTTTGTGTCCCCAGCACCCAGTACCAAGCTTGGCACACAGTTGTCACTTAAATGCTTGTTGAGTTAAGCTGAATTCTTCAGGTCTAAACGCCCATGGTTTAGAATTGTAGGAGGGCAGCACACATATAAACACCTATAGATATGTACTGTGGGAGCAATGTAGGCTTCAGCAGTGAGAACCAGCAGTTCCCCAAGAGAAATCTATAGCCACAGGAACTAGAACAGGATGCAAATTATACTTGCTATCCCTTAACAACAATTAGCTGTTAACAAAGCTGCATCTCCACATTTTCAACAGAAGCGCCCCTTTCCCTTCAACTGACGGTGTCTCCCCTCACCCCATGCCCCACCAAGTCCAGCAGATACGAACACAAGACTGTGGATTGATCAGATTATGGATGCCACCAGAGGACTGGGGCAGAAGAATATACCTTTTCTTGAAACCTCCTTCTTTAGCTTGACTCTGAGAAGGGGTAAGTCTCCTAAGCAACCCCCTGCCTCCTAAGGCTCATTCCCCACACCCTATCCTGTTTAAAAGCTACACCTTGAAGATCAGCTTCCATCAAGGAGAGAGAAACACTTCCATTTAGCTCCAAAGTGACTCACTTCTGGGGGTCCCATATGGTTGGGGCAGCAGGTGACCTGAAGGCTAGACCTAGCCACCACCCCCTGAATGTCTCATACCAGATCTAAAATAGGGCTTGATGAGAATGATTTTCTACCTGGGAGAAGGAAGAGGAGAGAGAAGGTGTTCAATAAACTATCCTCTCCACCAATGAAGGGAAATGGCCTCTGATGGCAGAACAGGCCCAGGTATCTTCATTGCATCTTCACTATATTGACCTTGCAGTCCATTAAAACCCTCAGGCCTTTTTCAAATGCTAATACTTGACATTTAAATAGCACTTTAAAGTCTGCAAAACATTTTATGAACATTTTTTTCATCTGAGTCTCACAACATTATTCAAGGTAGGTACTACAAGTGTACCCATTTTACAGTGGAAACACACTCAGTCACAACTAGTGTCAGAGGCAGTATTTGAATCCAAGTCCAGCACCCTATCCACTAGGCTGTGCTACCTCTCAGATGATCTTTCTTGCCACATTTCCCTTATCCTAAAGATGATTTTTAAAAAAAAAAAAACCCAAGTATAGAACTTTAAGATCTAATAGGGATAAAAGTATCTTGTTAGATTCAGGGCATCATATAATCATTTCAGTCTGTTGAGATGTTTTCCAATCCTGGTTATAGCCTCCTGCTCAGTTTCATGTCATCTGAAAATCTGACAGGAATGCCATCTATGACTCCACAGAAATCACAGACCAAAATGTTAGGCAGAACCAGACCAAGCACCGGGTCCTATGGTATTCCATTAGAGACTTAACTCTAGGTTGAAAGGATGTATTAAGCCACTGAGCTCTGGGAGTCAAATTGGTTTTGAATCCCTGTAACTGTATTATTTTCCAGCCCTCACAGGATCACAGGATTAAAGCAGGAGAGGGGCCTTAATGATAAAGGATTGGAAACTAGATCCAGAGACTCCGAATCCAATATGCTGTTTTTCCAGGAGATAGAGACAGTGTTTGGGTTGAGCCAAATACCCACTCAAAATACCCAAATACCCACCCAAAAACCCAAAATAGTTTCCCCTATAAGTGGTGGTCTGCACTTGTTAAATTGCTAGAAGTGTGATCCATACAGACAGAAATAGTGGCCCATGGCCACAAAACCACTTGCTATTGCAGGGTTCAAATTTGTAATCCTGGTTGGCCTCTTTATACACCATGTTCTTACAACGGAAGCAAAGCAAAAGACGATTTAATCCTTGTGAAACCACTGGTCCCTAATCTAGGTTACCTTCCCTCCATTGTCCAGATAACTTGACGTGTCTTGAAAAGCCATATTTCCTTAGCCCTTCTTCTTTTCTCTCTCTTTGCCTCTGTCCCTCCTTCCCTTTCTTCCTCCTCTCTCCCCTTTGTCTCTCTGTCCTATCCCCTCTTCTCTTTCTCTGCCTCTCTGCCTCCCCCCCCCCGTCTCTCTGTGTGCCTCTATTTCCCTCCTTCCCTCTCACTTTCTCTGTTTAGCTTCACTGAAGTTGAACTAGATGACATTCAAGGTCATTTCCAACCCTAAAACCCTATGATTCTAGCTGCGATCTTAAGTATGTCACCTCACCTCAATTCCTTCATCTGTAAAATTAGGAAGGACCAGACAATACCTAAAGGTCCCTGTTAGCTTTAGAACCCATGGTTTTATGTTCCAGTCCATCATCTGCCTCTACAAAGAATTCCATAAGCATTCTTCCAAAACATTCCATAAGAGTAGCCATTTAATATTTTTAATCCTCCCTAGAGGCTTTGGCTCCACCACTCAGGTAAATCACTCCAATGTGCTGCTCTCTCTCTCCCCCACCCCCAATTAAATAAGTCTTTGTCATCTAACTTGCCTTCTTCTCGTTTCAGCCAAAGTCTCTGTACTCCATCCTCCGTGGTAACCTTGCTCACCAGTGACATTTCACTGGGCCAGTATTCAGCAGAGGGGGCAGGTGAGGGTGTCTTCAAAGGGAAGATAACGGCCTTCTCCCAAGCTTTTTCAAAAGCAGACACCTGGGAGGCTATGATTCAGAAGCCCGACCTTTCCATTTCACTGAGACTATTCAACAGCCAGGTTCTGTCATCACAGGCCAGAGACAGACTTCCTTCACTCCTCACAAGAAAGGTCAACCAGCAGTGTGACTCCCTTGAAACTCCCACACAGGCTATGAAGCATTTGTTTCTGTTGGCAAACCTTTGTTGTGGCTTACAAGGGTTGCTTACACCACAGGTTCTTTAGTGAGTTAGGGTGGTTTTCTGAAAGACAGGAGTGTCTGGGCTCAAGGAGAAAGAGATGTGGGAGGTGATGGCCCTGGCCTGGGGAAGCCCTTCTCAACCAAGTTGGAATGAGAACACCATTCTTTTGGGAGGTCAACATCCCCAGGTTGCCAAGTGACTAGACTGGATTTCCATGGGCTCAGATATGAATATACTCTTCTCTGCCCTGAAAGGAAATAGGCTGTCCCAAAGACTGCTAAGCAAATGCCAGACCAGCCCCTGGGGGAATCTCCTACTATACTAAGAACATTTGGAGCTGCCTTGGACCTAACCCTTTTGTAAGTCACCCAAAGACTATTGAGTTTATAGTTGGAAGGGCACTTAAAGGGCAGCTAGTCCAATCCTCACATTTTACAGACTTGGAAAATGACTTTCATGGAACAAACTTACTCAAGGTCACACAAGGGTGGCATGTCATAGAGCCAGGATTTGAAGAACCCAGGTCTTCAAGGTAAAGGAAAGTTTATTCAGACTCCCTGAAAATGAAGAAATGTATGAAAGCATGGCCTTGCAGTCCAGAGACTCAGATCTGAAGTATTAGTGCTATTACTCACTAGCTCTGTGACTTTAGACAAGACACTTCACCTGAGTCAAGTTTCCCATCAATAAAATGGCATATGGCAAACAAGAGTCAGCGTACCACAGTGGCTAAAGAGGTAGTTTCCAAGTCAAGAAGACTTGGAAAAAATAGACTTGGGTTCAAGTCATTCCTCTGACTGACTCTGGGGGAGGCATTTAAAATTTCCAGTGTTGCAGGAAACTCTCTAAAACACTAAATTGATCAAGAATATAATTGCAGAACAGGGACCAATTTATATAGAAGGAATTAACTCATCAGGCATTCCTGAGACCTAGCGTAGGTCCTGGGCTATATATCCTGAGTTTAGGATGTAGTAAGCACTTAATAAATGCTTGACTATATCTATCTAATATGTTTATGTACATCTTCAGTGGGAACCATGCTAACTGTCCTACCTAACTGGTTTGTGACATACATGTTTGTGGAAGATGTATGTGTATATATATTATATGTGTACAGATCCCTACACCTACCAGTGCAGACTGTCACAGGTTCTGCAATTCATAGTCTTAATCAACACACACACACACACACACACACAGTGTTGGGCTTGACATGAGAAAGACTTGGATTATTCAAATCCCATCTCTGACATTTTCTAGCCATGTGACTATCTGTAAGTCACCTAATCTCCTTAAGTCTCAGTTTCTCCAACTATAAAATAGAGATCATATTACCTATAGTACCTACCTCTTAGAGTTGTTAAGAAGGTCAAATATATATAAAGCTCTGTGAAAACTTTAATGTCAGCTACTAGCCACTAAGTGGGCAGAGCACTAGATTTGGAGATTGGAAAGCATGAGCTCAAATCCAGTCTTACACACTTAATAGTTCTATGATCCTGAGCTCAGCCTCAGTTTCCACATCTGCGAAATGGTATCCACACGGAATCCTACCTACCTCACAGGGTTGTTGTAAGGATCAAATGAGATAACATATGTAAAGACCACTCCGCATCTGCTCTTTTGCCTAGTTTCAATTCCACGGAACAAGATGTCCCAGCCACCAGGTACCCTCTGGGTTCCCCCCACCTTTCCTGCCTCCTTTTGGGTATTGTTTCTCCTAATTAGAATACAAGCTCCTTGAGGACAGGGCTTAACTTTCTTTCTAGTAATTATATCCCCAGCACTTAGCAAAGTGCCTAGAACAGAGTAGTCACTTAATAAATCTTTACTGAATTGGACTGGACTTTGTAATGTGATGTAACTATTAGTCATTTTACTACTACCACTACTACTACTACTATTACTACTACCACCACTACTACTACTATTACTACTACCACTACTACTACTATTACTACTACCACTACTACTACTACTATTACTACTACTACCACTACTATTACTACTACTACCACTACTACTATTACTACTACCACTACTACTATTACTACTACTACTATTACTACCACTACTATTACTACTACTACTACCACCACTACTATTACTACTACTACCACTACTACTATTACTACTACTACTACCACTACTACTATTACTACTACTACTACCACTATTACTACTACTACTACCACTATTACTACTATTACTACTACCACTACTACTACTACTACTACCACTACCACCACTGCTACTGCTGCTGCTACTGCTACTACTACTACTATCGCTGCTACTATTACTGCTGCTGCTGCTGCTACCGCTGCTGGTGGTCTTAACAATGGGGGCATTCCTTCTAACAGGGCAGATGGAAATTTATCCATGCCTAGCTATGCCAACTGTCTTATCCAAGCGCTCCCTCCCACAAGTTACCCAGGAGATTTCCTACCATGCCTTATATCTTGATTTCTCCTAATCAATGGAACAAACAATCTGTCTTTCCATTGTCCCTCTATCTCCTTTAGGGGTCACATATTTCTCTGATAAGACCATTTACATCTGCAGGGTCAAACTCCAACAGAAACGGGCCATTAAATGATGCATAAGGATCTGTGGGGACCACAAATTGACTTAGAAAACCACAAATTATACCCCTCCCCTCTTCCTCTCCCCCTCCTCCTTTGACACCTCTGCTTCCTAACATTTCTACTGCACAATTCTTTGTCTGCTTTGTGAATCTTAATGATTCATGCGGCAAGGAAAAAAGTGTACAGAAAGTATTAAGAAAATGTTAGCTACATGAAAGAGTCTCAGGCACCCAATATCACGTTCAGTGCACAGCAGTACAGCAAACAGCAGGTGCTCCATTCATGTCCATAAATATTTACTGAGTGCCATGTATGTACAAGACACTCAAGGTACAAGGTGCTGTGATGTAAGCTTTTAAAGAGAGTTCATTCTACTGAGAGATATAGCACATACACAGATAAGCAGAGCACAAGGGAAACTGAGACAGGAAATCAAGAAAGACTTCTGGGAGAAAGTGGCCCCTGGGCTGAACCTGGAAGGAAGACAGGGAGTTTAATAGCCTTTTTTCCTTCCTACTCCCCTTCATAAATTACATTCCAGCCAGATTGGGCTGCTCTCTATTTCCCAAACACAAGAAGCCTCCATCTGCCTCCATGCACCACTACAAGCTGCTACCTCTCAGAATCCTGGTCTTCCTTTAGTCTGCTCTAAAGAGGAGGGGGAGAGACTAGATGACCTCAAAGGTTCTCTCCCGTTCTGCATGTACAATGCTATAGCACCCACTGAACACAGGCAGCTGCCCCTACTCATCACAATGGCCTGGCCTCAGGAATGGGGAGGAGACAGGACAGGGAAAAGGCAACCAGGTATGGTGATGGAGAGGGTTTTTTACCCTGCTGCCCATTTCTTCCAAGGGTTGGAGGGGGTTAGGACAGGGGATCTACTCAATCTATTGGGAAAGAGAAAAAAGAAGAGACAGAAATTCCCAATGACACTGGGTAATTTCTGAGGCTGTTACAGTTGTCTGCCTATCACCAACACATATAAGGGACAGAAGAAAGTCGGGCAAAGATGGATTTGTTCTCAATCACACCCACCCTCAGGCCCCTGTTGTTATCAAGGATATGTACTGATAGGCCTAGGTAAGGTTGGCTGGTTGGAATTTAGGAAAAGAAAATGCTGTTGATCCCAAATGGGAAACTGTAGGGCTACCCTGGGAGTGTGGAGCCCAGGTTGTCTCACCAGAGATTACAAAAGAGGCCTGCTGAACTTCAGGAGGAACAAACTAATTTTGAAACACCCACAGACAGTTGGAAAGTGTACAGTTACCCTCAAAGAAGCTTGAAAGGTCTCTCCCATCCCACCCTGAGGGGCCAGTTGGAGGCTGCAACACCCTTTAATGAGGACTCATTTTATTATTTCCATGCTCTGTAATTTCCTCCACAGTGTTAGCATCAGGATATTTAACTTCTCTCAGTTAGTGCTAATTATCTTAAAGGGGCTTTAGGCAACTCACAATGAAAAGCCCCAATTAAAACATTTCCACCCACCCTCTCCTTCCCTCCCTCTTTTGTTTTTTTGGACAAAATTAATCAACAAGTAATTTCCTTGGGACCTTCTAAGACATAGATCTGTTCATGCCTATAGACTAAGTCCAGCAATTCAAAAGCAGATGGAATGGATTACACAGCCATGCAAATTAGCACAAGCCCAGAGGCCTGAAAATTATTATTAATAACCATTGTCACAAACCAACAACTCCTATTTAAAGTCCTCTGGGGTTTGCAAAGCACTTTGCTCAGACTAAAGCCTGAGATGGAAGTACACAGACTATTATGCTCAATTTACAGATATGGAAATTGAGGCCTGACTGGCTACTAAGAGAGGACTCAGACCTGACTCCAAGATCACTGAACTGGGATGTAGACAGCTAGGTATTTTTAAATAAAGAACTGAAAACCCAGTCCATAAGCAGCAAGCCTGGTCTTGGGGGTGGAATTACAAGGGCCCAGAGAAGCCTGGGAAGAGCAGCTCTGTCTTAAATGCCAGGTTCCCCTGTGGGGTTAGGGCTTGAAATCCTCTTGGAGCTTATCAGATGCCCAAGACCTAGGTCATTAAAGAATGTAATTTAGCACCCCCATAAAGCTCTGTGGGACATTAAATAAACAACCACCAAGAGTTAAAGTACACATACGTCACGCAGAGGTCTGTGAATTAATTCTGGTTCTCTATCTTCCCTCTTACTGTCAAAATGCAGACTAGAGGAGAAATGTAAGATGAATGAGAAATACCTCAAGCATTCTGTGTTTCTCAGAAGAAAAAAAAAACCCAGTAAACCTCACAATAATCACATTATTAAAAAAAACAAATAGGAATCATCAGAGAACTGAGCTGGGAGGGACCTGACATTTCATCCAGTTCAGCACCTTCATTTTACAGATGGGAACTTGCCATAGTCACCCAGCCGGCATTTTAAACCAGGTCTTCTTCCTTTCCAACAGTACTTTTTCTTATGCAGAAGAAAAAAAAGGCCACAGAACAAAGGGAGTGGGCTCCAGAAGCATTGCCTATCACCTGATGGAAAAGAGAAAAATCCTAGTCCAAGCCCAAAACAATCAATTCAGACAGTTAAGCACCTACCACAGTCTCCCATTGCCTCCTGGGCCATCTCCAGTCTTCCTGATGACTATCTGGCCACTGGACCCAGATGGCTCTGGAGAAGAAAAGTGAGGCTGGTGACCTTGCACAGTCCTGCCTCACTCAAATCAAAGTCACCTGTAAATCATGTCATCATTTCCCTGAGGCCATGGGCCTCTTCAAGAATGAAGGACAAATACAACCACATACCAGGCAGTATCCCAGGCAGTAGCAGTACAAAGATCAGATAAGATACAGATCCAGCCTCAAGCTCAGGATTTGTTGGGGGAGAAGACTCAGAAACATGAGGAGGACGTAGTGCAGAAAGCTTTGGCAAAGGAGAGGGTGAAGTACTGTGAGGAAGGAAGAACTGCTTTCAATTTTTTTGGGGGGGGCACGGGAAATCAGGGAAGGCTTTTTGGAAAAGGTGGCACAAGAGTTGGGCCTTGAAGGAAGGAAAGGATTATAAGAAGCAGGTGTGACTAGGATAAATCCATTCCAGGCTGGAAGGACAAGGGTGAGCCCAGGCACAGAGAAATGAGAGAGTGGTCATCCTTCAGGCTGAGGTCCCTATTTTCCAGTAATTGCAGTCAGATTTCTCTTACTTCCCACATCAAGCAGGTCCAACCAGACTTTAAAATCCAGGTGTTGGCAACCCTTCATGAATGTTGCAATCAGCACTGGGCCCAGGGTGAGGAAAGGTATTGGTTCTACCAACTAAGTGACCACATACAAGTCATTTCACCTTCTTGACCTCTGTTTTCACCCCTATAAAATGAAGTAGGTGGACCAGGATGATTCTTTCTGTTGTAACCACCTTATTTCCTGATTCACTCCATTGGGAAGGAGGCAGAGTTCCACCATGGCAACTTTCAGTCTTCAGGAGTTCTCACTTCTTCCAGAGATCTGTGATCTCAAGCATGTGGGTATTCTCTGCTCTGATGCAGCCCACAAAGTCCCCAGAGCACCTTTGCCGCCTAGTACCCAACCTTCTGGGATGGAACCTCCCCGCACTTAGCTAGTTTGGTCCTCTAATGGCAGATACAGTGTCACTGGGCCATGTTCGAAGTCCTTCCAGCTTGGAAGGGCCTAACAGAGCCTTCTTCGCACTGGTATGTCCTTCAGGAACTGAAGGTCACTGCCAGAACCTGACAAGGTATCTGAGTGGAATGTCAGCAAAGTTCTACCTTTGCTCATAAGTAATCACTGAATTCACCTGAAGGGATCTTTAAAAGGGATCTCATCAAAGATTCAAGTTGGACATTTCTAGTCAACCCAATTTTGGAGGCTGATGGATTTTTTCACCACCAGGGGGAAAACAACAAAGGGGAAGTTGGATAAGACAGTTATGAGAGGACACAAGTTTCTAGTTTTAGTTCAAGATGCAAGTTGGAATCACCAGGCCCTATAAAAGGCTCTTCAGAAAAACTCCAAAAGGGAGAAATCTGAGAGCATCTTCTGGGCCACATAATGTAAGGATGAATGCCCTAGTGCCCAGGGGTTCCTGATCAATTATCTCTCTGCTAATTGTGAACTTGGGTATCAACAGCCCAAGTCTGAGCTAGAACAGCTTTAAGAAAGCTAAGAAATAAAGGAACCCCCAAGTGGGTTCACCCCTACCTTGGGGATAGAGCTCACCACATGGTAAAGTCAAGTTATTATCAGAGTCAACACTTGAAAGTGTGGGAAGAATAAAGTTCACTTCTGTAATTTTAGGCAACCAAAATATTAGATGGCACAGTGTCCTTGTGCCTGGAACTCATCAAATCTGACCTAGCACAACCTAGTCACTTTATAGTTGAAGAAATTGAAGCCTAGAGAAATCAAATGATTTGCCCAAGACAGTAGAACTTTCTAGTTCTGGGCTGCTGATTAGTATCATATTTGATATTGTCTTAAATTCAAGAAATGCTAGAGCTATAAGGAACCTGAAAGAGCCTCTCATTCTTAACCTGGAACCCATGAATATTTTTACATTTGATAACTAGTTCAATATAACTGGTTTCCTTTGCAATTCTATGCATTTTATTTTGTGCATTTAAAAACATTATTCTGAGAATCGGAGTATAGCCCTCACCAGGCTACCCAAGGAGTCCCTGATATGAAAAAAAAGTTAAGAATCCTTATTCTAGTCCAGTGGATCCCAACGTTTTTTGTTCCACAAATCACTTTCAACAACAATATCAAAATTTGTTGTGAACCCCTAAGGTAAATTAATATACTAATATACTACTCATTACATTTTTTCAGACTCATTCATTAAATGTTTACAATAATTACAATAACTTTTGTCCCCTGCAAAAAGATGCAAATTAATATTTAAATTATATAATTATAAAACATTAAATTTTATCTTACTTAAAATTATGAAAAACACCAAAGTAAAATTTAAAAACTCTATAAAAGAATTATGACTATTTTATATGGGACAGTCTATAAGAATTAAAAAAAAGTAATCTACCAAGATCTCACATGCTTACTATTACCTGAAAGACTTCATGGTAAATTTATTTTATTGACCTTATTAAATATCAATAATTTTCATTAATAAATGAATTTAATAAATATTTGTTGAAAAAGTTACAATTTGGAAGATGTTCGGCAAAACATAACTGCATATAAACTTAATTTCAATGTTAGACTTTTAAATTTGAACAACGGTTTCTAATAGTTGGCTCAATGCCAGATCAACACAATCTTAAATCTGGTTCCACACCCAATTTATTTCTGTATTTTGATTTAAAACAAGACTAAAGTGAAAATGCTTGCTCACATAAATATATGGTGAAAAATGGTAGGAGAATTTTATAAGCTCTCTTGCTGAGAGCAGGAAACTAACTTTTTTTTTAGCCATGTAGCCAATAAAAAAAATATAACTAGTTACAATATGAGATATTTTTCTACTGGCTAATTATAAGCATTGTATTAAATGATAAATGTACTTAAAATTCAACTACATATATTGCTTCATTTTAAACAACGTTTATATATAAATTAACCTTTGTAAGGAAAGAATCTTTTCAGATATGACTTTCTTCTTTTCCCTACTAGCACACGGGATATACTCTTATAGAAAATCTACTGGACAAATGATCAGTGTTAAGAACCAGTTTATTTGAAAATCTGCCATAGAAAAGAAAAATAAAAGTAGCAGAAGATAAGCTTAAATTAGAAGACAGCCTTACTACTGCAAAGAGAGGAAATATCAGACCATTGTGATGGTTTCAAGATGGCTTGTAATAAGCATGCCCAGAGATCACGATTTTCAAAAAGCCTGATATTTGTGCTGCAAGAATGCAAACATTCACAATAGCTTGATCACGTACGCAGCTGATAGGGTACGATTACAGGCTAACAAAGGAGAATGAGGGAGCTGCTCTGGTGCAGAGTACGGAATGTAAATAATGGTATGTGCATGTGTCTGATCATCCACTGGGAATCAATTTGTACACAAATGTCCTAACGCTGGTGGCAGTTTGGGAAACAATTTGATGATAGGTTGAGAAACTGCTAGACCACATTGTACTTAGAGTTTGACATAATCACTACATCACCAAAATCATTGTGTGCATGATCACGACAGTTTTGAATTGAGACAGAAATCAAATGTGCCAAATATGTAGATATTTCTTGTCAGAGAAAAAAAATATATCTGTAACATAATTGGGTAGTTCTTTACTGTTTAAGGTGCCATTAAAATTTTTTTAGCAGAAACCTCTAGGACCATCATTGTGAACCACAGCTCTAATCACCTAATTTTACAGAGAAAGAATCTGAAGCCCAGAGAGAAGCAACAACCTGTTGAAGGCACATAGATAATGCTGGTGTCAGAGTTAAAATTCACTGAGCAGCCTCCCCAGGGGAGCATGAAAACAATCCTGGAAGTTATCTGTCTTCCTCATTAGTCAATCTAAAAACTTCAGACTAACGTAATACCTCCATCTTGTAGAACAGTTTGATAATCACTAAGTACATCGGTGTGTGTACAGAGTTAAGGACAGAAATCCAAATGATAATGGCAGTCGAAGGGGGCTGACTGGTTTTCATGAGCACCTTCCTTCCCTAGCACTCTGTTCGTCACCAAGGTCTGTGGTCTGATTCCCTCTTCATAGAACATCAAATGAAAGGAAACCACCTTCTTATTTAGACAATAAGAATACCAAAGAACCAAAGGAAAGGAGGAACTCCCCACCCACACATCCTCTCAGAATAGAAAGTTGCTGTAACCGATATCAACCATGATGGGAGGTGATGCCCACCAACAGATTATGGGGCTCCCAAGAAGCTCAGAGAATGACTTCATGGGGAGATTAAGCCTCTTGCACAATGTGGAGGCCACTGTTATCTGAGATGTGTGCTAATTTTCTCTAATACTGTCAGAAAGAGCCTAAAAAACACTTAAGCAATGGTGAGGAATGTTATCTTCTGCTCCTTCCTCCTAGTTTCTTTTTCACTGGGATCACTGTTATTAAAGGACCTAGGAATGTGTTGACTATAGCCAGTCCATGGGAGTCGAAAGAAGGATGATTTAGTGTGGAAGACTGGAGGGGCAGGGCAGACAGCATGAACGGTGATAGTGAAGCCAGCCCCATCAGTTAGGCATTTTGCAACTTTATTGTCCTGAGGAAGAAAAAAATAGCAAGAAAGGATTTCTGCTTATTGTTTGGAAGTCAATAAGTGAAAACCCTCATTTCCTTGGGCTGGCTCTTAGGCTAGGAATAGAGGTAGGCAAAGTACATGGTCAGCTGCCAGGGCAATGCACATTCCAGGAAAGGAAGTGCTCTGGCGGGACAGACACTTTCTCTAAATGCACGTATTCTGAAAGGTCAGAAAGTTCTACTCTTAAAGGCTTGAGGGTTGTGATAAGTCAATTATCCTGTCATTGTAAAGGCTCAAAGATGCTAGTGGACAATATAATACACAAGGAAGGGTAATTTCCAAAAGGGACTGGGGTGGAGCAGGGAGGGGAGGAGTCATGGGGAAGAGTTGTGTGTGTGTGTGTATGTGAAATTGTCAACCCTTGCTGAGGGTACACAAATGGGATCCTGAACCCATTTTAGTCATCCTCATGCCTCTGGTGTTACCTGTATTATTTCTAGATTCACTCAGCAAGTCCAAGAGTCCCACTCACCTACCACCCATGTAGGTACAACTAAGTTAAGAGCCCTGACACACTAGTACTACAAGGATGTTCCTGTCTCTTTCTTCCTTCCTCAAGCATCATCTGATCTCCAGGAGAGAAATGGTATAAACGAAAATATTCCAGTAACCCTCCACACACTAGAAATCTATCAAAATGCATAAAACTTGATCTGCACAAAGCAGTGGAATCGTTCCCTTGATCAAAAAGGTGGAGTGGGGGGATCAGGGCGGTAGGGAAAGAATGAAAAAGAAACCACGAGGTTATCACAGAATACTAGTGAAACAATGGTAGCATTTGGCCCTTTTTATTAGCATCCTCTGTCTCCGGCTGGAGTCATCTCTCCCAGAATAATGGAGTAAGTGTAGCAGGATCCAGGGAGACATTCCAGGGGAGGGATTTAAATGATATCACCAACCACAATGCTGCTCGAGCCTGACATGTTTCCTGAGAAAGGAAGCAAGTTCACACACATTCCCCAGCTAACTGCAGGGATCCAGAGAATGCCTTCTGTTTAGGAGAGAGTCAAGGGATTGCTCACATTTCTGCATCATAGGATTCCGGAAATTTGGAAGGGTAATTAGAGATCATTCAGCCCAACCCCCTTTATTTACAGAAGAGGACACTGGGCATGGATAGGTGAGGTAACTTGCCCCAGGTCTCACAGTAAGGGACAGCACTGGAATGCAAATCCAAATCTGTTGATTCTACTAATCTTGTTACCTCCTGGTCCTTTCTAATATATTAAAAACAAAATACCTGGACCTATGATTTCATTAGTCTAGCAGGGGCAGGGAATTCCCAGTGAAGAAAATCGTTCCACTGATGGGCAAAAAACTTGAGTCTTAGAGATCTGCCTGGGGTACTGGGAAGCTAACTAGTTAGAAGCTATACTTGAACCACCATCTTTCTGACTCCAAGGCTGGCTCGTCCCTCAACTACACCAGCCTTTCTCTGTCCAGTCCGGTAATGTGCCCTAAATATTGATTGATACTTACAAACTAAGTTTAGATAGGCAAGTTCCCTGCCACGCTGAGTCTCATTCTTATAATAATGATTATTTTCTTCATCCTCTTCGATATAAAACTCCCACCTACATAGCACAATGCAAACCCTCAAGTTTCTTCCTCACAAACAACAGTGTGAAGAGGTCTATTTTCCCATTTTTAAAGGTGATAAAGTAAAACATTATATGACTTGCTTATGGTTCCTCAATCAGTTGGTCAGTTAGTCAATAAATAAGCATTTATTAATTGTCTGCTATGTGTCAGGCACTGTGCTAAGTGCTAGGGATATAAAGCTCGAAGAAGGCAAAAGATAGCCCCTGTCCTGTAGCAGTTCACAATCTACTTCACTGAGGGCAGAGCTGGGACTCAAGCTCACATCTGCCTCCAAATCCAACCAGTGAATGTAGAGAAATTGATTATGACCTTTAAAAAAACAAAGAAATCGGGGTGGCTGAGTACAAGTCCAGCCTCAGACACTTAACACAAAAGAAGCCATGTGACTTTGGGCAAGTCACTTAACCCCAAATGCCCTACCTTGCCCCCTCCAAAAAGCAAAAACAAAGGAATTTCAATTTAAGTCTCAGGACTGAGTTGGGATAAGAACCCAGGACTCTGAGCTGATAACTCAATGTTCTTTCAACTCAGCCAGGCTAACTATAATCCATAACTGATTTCTCCTGACTTGGTGTCTTTTTTTTTTATTTTTAATTTCATGATTCATTAACTTTGACAACAGCAAGACGATGCAATGCTTCGGGATGGCTCTGTTTGGGTGTACCTTTTTAAATCACCTGCTTGGCGACTAGCTCCCAGAGTGTGGCAAGGCAGGCTTTCCCATTGAATCAAGGATCCCTTCTCATCCACTTGAGAAGAGAAAGAAAAAAAAGATTTCAAAGATCCAAACAGCAACAGAGAAGCTGAGCAAAGCAGCCCAGGAGGGAAGGGGACAATTTGGCAACTTGTCTCCCTACTGTAGTGACCTCAGTAAGGGGTCCCAGCTGTTCCTCCTAAGCACCCTAAACAGGAAAACCTGCTTTCCTCCAGCTTACACCTAAGGAAGGAAAAGAAATGCTCTATTTTGGAGGCTGTGCCCAAAAGGCAGCAAACTTCTCCTGTGAAAGCCACGTCACCAACTTCAAACATCCTGAAAGGATTTGGAACGGTGAGGGTAAGGAGGAAGGGGGAGGAGGGGTGAATAAGGATCATCTTTAAGCCTCTTTCCTGTTTCACAATGAAGCAAAGATTTCAATGGATTTATGAGAAAGTACAACTCCCACCAACCTGGAATTGTTTTCAGAAGTGACAAACCTCTAACTCCACTTCAGGAGGTAAAATGAATTCAAAAACAAACAATTCAAAACACCTCAATTGCCAGGTGTGTCGCTTTGCTGGAATTCAGGATGGTTTAGTACAAAGGACACTGAAAGATAGGAAGGGACTCTTTACTTCCCAGGCCCCACTCCTAGTTCTAACCCACTTTCTTTGTTTGAAAACCATTAGCATGTTTTATTTGTTTTTTTTTTTCCTAAGCCTCCAAAACAGAGAACTAATTGATAGGTAGCATTGCAAATCACTTTAAAGGTTGGCAAAAGCACTAAATACATCATTTGATCCACAAAATAACCTTGTAAAATAGATGCTATTATTGTCTCCATTTTATAGATGAGAAGACTGAGGCTAAGAAAAGTTAAGTGATTTGTCTGTGGTCAAAGAGATCTTAAGTGTTTAAGACAGGATTTGTACACAAGTCTCCAGGTCTAGGATTATCTCCACTGGACACCCAGCTGCCTCTGCATTTTGAATACATACAGGAGGAGAAATTAGGCCTCGTGATTTAAGGGATCTTTCAACAAGAGGCTGGAGGAGTTCTAAACCACTCTCATAACCTGTGTGGCCTTAAACAAGTCCCTAAACCTCACTGTCTTATGGGGGAAGAGGGAGTGAGAAAAGGAGAGGGAGAGGAAGAGAGGAGAGGAGTGAGAGAGAGAAGGAGGGACAGAGAGAACAGAAAGCTCACTTAGAGGTCCTCTAATCCTACTCCCTCATTGAACAAATGAAGACACTGAGGCCCACAGAAACGAGGTGACTTACATACCATAGGAGCATAACTAGCAAGGCCAGATATTCTGGCTCTCTCCCTAGTGCCCTTTTATTGTTCTCAACTCATCTTTAAAAGGCCTTATCCAGGCCTAGTATTAAATGAATTTATTTCATTGTATTTCAAGACATTATTACTGACCCATACACTCCAAATTCTATCCCAGGAGGAATAACGACAGGCACTGAGCTAAGCCACAGACCTCTTTGTGACTTAACGGCATATCTGCCGAATGACAGGTTGAGGATGAGGCCGAATAAGGTAGGTGTGTGGCAGAGGCAGTTTCCCTTTGACCTACTATGTGAATTTCAATTTGAGAACTGCACCAACTAATAAGCAAATTTAAAAGCCCAGGAATGATGCTGAGAGAGACATTTCAAATGGCAGCTGGCCGACTACCACGCAACCAAGCAAGGCTGCGGCCGTCTTAGATGGTTTGCATCTCATAATCACCATGCTGATATGTCAGAGCAGCTTCCTGTTTGATCTGACAAGTTTTCCACTGACCTTCAGACACGCTACAGAAATAAAAGACACACTAGAAATGCTTACAAGCCTACACTGCCCTGTGCTGACGTCTGGACCCAGAATGATTCAGAAGCTGAAGCAGTCAGCCTCTAGGTATTTAGGTCCAACAGTTGTTCCTGCTCTGAGCACTGCACCTTTGGATACTACAGTACCATGGGAAAGGTGGTGAATTTGGCAGCAAAGGTGTGTAGACCTCTGCCGTGCTACACACTAAATTGGACAAATATTTAATCTATCTAGACCTCGGTTTTCTTGGACTCTGTGATCTCCCCACTTAGTATGTCAACATATCCAAAAAGCAAGCATCTTCTGCCCCACCAAAATGTTCCTGTTGTGTCATTTTTCAGTCATGTCTGACTCTTCGTGACCCCACTTGGGATCTTCTTGGCAAAGATACAGGAACGGTTTGCTATTTCCTTTTCCAGCTCATTTTATAGGTGAGGAAACTGAGGCAAACAGGGTTAAGTGACTTGCCTAAGGTCACACAGCTAGTAGGTATGGTGAGGCTGGATTTCAACTCAGGAAGATGGCTCCTGACTACAAGTCCAGAACTCTATCAACTTTGCCACCTAGTTGCACATCCCTTCTCTCCCACCCCCACAAATGTCCCCACTTCTGGCTTACTTCTTTCTATAAATGATGCCACAGAACAATCTTAAAATCATCCATTCCAGAAATTTTAGAGAGTAACTTTCAAGGTGTGTGTGTGTGTGTGTGTGTGTGAGAGAGAGAGTATGTGTATGCACATACATATGCATACACATGTATGAATTGAAGAAGGAAGTCAATCTTAAACGTTGTTAGTTCCAATTCCTTCCTACATCTCCTTCCATTCCATTGCCATCACCTTAGGTTGGGCCCTGATTATCTTTTAACTGGAATATTATATTTGCCCCCTGAGGAGTCCCCTTACCTCATGTTTTTACCCTTCTCTAATCCAATGTAGACACTGATGCCAAATAAACTTTCCTAAAGCTGGGCTCCAACCAGATCCACCCTCAACCCTATCTAACCCTCATCTCCTACTCAGAAATCTTGAATTTCCCCAATTATTTACTGAATAAAGTCCAAACTCCTTAACCTGGCCCCACCAGTTCAATATTTTTGGTGACAACCATATGCCCTACACTATAGTAGGCCCCTGGGGTGGGGGGGGGGGGAATACAAAGACAAAATCAGTCCCTGCCCCTAAGAAGTTTTTCTGGTAATAGAGAGAAACCGTGTGCAAATAGTTTCTGAACTTCCTCCCTGTAGCTGATGAGTCTTAACTGGTGATGGGGTGCAAACTCACCAACCCTCTTTATTTCACAGTCCCAGATCATGCTTCATATTCCATGTATGTAGCCTTCTACAGACCAAGTTCTGGGCCTGTAGTCAGGAAGGCCTGAGTTCAAATCTGAGCTCAAACACTTATTATCTGTGGGACCCTGCGCAAATAACTTAGCCTTTGTTTCCTTCAGTTTTCTCAACTGGTTATTGTGATAAATGAACGAGATATTTGTAAATTGCTTTGCACAGTGTATGGCACAAAACAGCCACCTAATAAATGCTGATTTACCATTTACCATCCCCCCCAACCAGTCTAGACTTCCTGCCATCTGCCCTGCTATTGTGTACACTATGCCTGGACCACTGCCATAGCCTCCTGGTGGGTCTGCCTGCCACAAGTCTCTCCCCACTTCAATCTAGCCCTTCCACGCAGCCATCAAAGTGCTCTTCCTGAAGTGCAGGGCTAACCACATCACTCTCCATCCCTCCAGCTCCCTATTCAATAAACTCCAGTGGTTTCCTACTACTTGCAGGATGGAGACCTGACATGCCCTTTAGAACCTGGCCTGTGCCTGCCTTTCTAGTTCTCTTACACCTCCCTTCATCTTGCGGCTCATTTCCCAATTAGGGGCATTTTCACTAGCTTTCCCCTATGCATGGAATGCTCTCGCTCCTCCTGGCTTCCTTCAAATCTCAACTAAAATTCTACCTTCTGCAAGAAGCCCTCTAATGTTAATGCATTCCCTCTGAGGCTTTCTCTAATTTATCCTGCATATATTTGTACACAGTTGTTTGCATGTTGTCCCCTCCACTAGAATGTGAGGTCCTTGAAGGCAGGGACATAACGGACACTTAAGATATATTTGTTGACTACATAACCCCCGGACATTCCTCTCTTGTTGGCCCCTTGCCAACTCTTATTCAGGACCAGGACTCAAAATGGCATGACTATTAATTGCTCTGATCCTCCACTCAGCATTCCTGGGAATCCCTAAACCAAATTCCTTTCCCAGCCCACTACTTCCCTACATGTTTTATCTCCCTCTGTTGGAATGGCAAATCCTTGAAGGCAGAGACCCTCGCACTTTTGTATTTGTATTCTTTGTATCACCGATGCTTAGGACAGTACACGGCATATGGTACTCAGCCATTTTCAGTCGTGTCTGATTCTTCATGACCCCATCTGAGGTTTTCTTGGCAAAGATACTGGAATGGTTTGCCATTTCCTTTTGCAGCTCATTTTACAAATGAAGAAACTGAGGCAGACAGGGGTTAAGTGACTTACCTAGGGTCACACAGCTAATAAGTGTCCTGGTACATAGTTGGTGCTTAATAAATGCCTTTTTATTCATTTATTCACAAACCCATTCATCAGTTCACCCATTCACTCATTATTCACGAGGACATTTACCAACTCTGGCTTATGGGAAAGAAAAAGTAGAATACATTCCATTTGATATCTACAGGGGATTAAGATCCAGGGAGAAGAGAATCCTTGCCCAAGATCACCTGGAAAATCAATAGGAGTTTTAGATAAATGCCTTCAGTATAACTTTTAAAAGAATAGCAAATTGTACACAACAGATTTGCAGTTCCATGTGTAATCATCTTTTTATTATATTATGTTATGGAAATGCTTGTTTCATTTCATAAATTAAAAATAAAATAAATTTTAAAAAAAAGGAAATTAGTAGGACTGAGTTGAAAAGGAGGGTATCTAGGACTGTGCTTCTAAGAGTTCATCTACTAACTATTGCTAAGTTCTTCTAAGTTACATAATTGTCATGATAGGGCATGATTCACCAGTAGACTTCATAGGAAGGAGGGGAAGTGGGGAGAGAAGGGAGGAGAAGATCAGGAGCAGGAGAGGGACAACCCTTCTTCTGCCTGGCATCTATGCAGTCCTGGGCAATATTCATGAGTCACACCCCTTGCCGTTGCCATGGTCAAGATACGATACTACCCAACCCAAGTTGTAGAAATTTGGGTGAACTGGCCAAACTGTTCTTTTCTGCTGTCAATAGATGACTCAGCTCTTCATCTTCCTCTCCCTCCTGACACTGGATAACCCCACATGCTTTTCTCATATTCTCTCAATCTCAACAGAAGCATCATTTCTCCCACTCCTCAGGGAGCTCATATCCTTAAAGCATGAGGCTGGGAACAAATCCAAAGTGCCCTCATGGGCAGGATCTTACGGTAAGTACAAATAGGGTGAAGAGGGCATGGACTAAAAGCTTGATTGTTATATTCAAGATCTTTATTTTGCATGGAGCGTAATTCTACTGAAAGCCCCAAGAAAGAGCTTCTTTCTAGGTCTACAGGGCATTTGTCAGCATCACCACAAACATTTTATGGGTCCCACCTCACCGTGTTTCTAGTCTTCTTGGCATTTATCTGATATAAGACTACACTCTAGACCTGTCCTCAAAGGGAGAGGGGGGATGGGTTGAGGAAGGTTGGACAACATAGCTTAGGCATGGGAAGAGTCAATGGCCATTTCTGTGACATAAGAAAAACAAGCCTCTTTCTATTCCTCTAAGCATTATGCCAGCTGCCTTTGCTACTTAGATTGCAATCTATTCAAGTTCGTAATGAATTCTAGAACATAGACAGAGGTTACAGGATCATATATCTGGACCTGACAGGGCTTGTAGAAGGTGTTTCAATCCAACGCCTTCATTTTACAGATTAGAAAACTGAGGCCCAGAGGGGTTAAAAGTACTTGCCCAATTGTCACAAAAGCAGCAGTGTCAGGATTTCATCCCCTTTTCAAAAGTTCTAAATGTTGGGAAAATAAAATGAAAACGACACCACTGGATACAATAGTCTCCAGGTGAGGGGATGAACATTTCACTTATCTAATTTTGATTGTTGTTGGCCTACCTAGGAATTTGATCTTTCCTCTCCATAGCAGCTCACTGAAATGGACATTTGATTGTTGGTTACTATCTACATTCTCAAAAGGGAGCAATGGTACAAAATATCCCATACAAGTTCCCCAATGTTTGACTTTGGGGCATTTCAAGCAAGATTTCCAGTACACAGATAGCTCTTCTCTCCAAAAAGCCTCTACATGGACTGACTGATGCACTGGCTACAAGGCAGTCCTCAGGAAGGTAAGGAGGGAGCCCTCTTTTTTTGTGGTGGGGATGGCAAGAAGGAATGTCAAAGTGACTCTTACAACCACGTAGCAATTTACTGGCAAAGCTACCACTGAAATGATGGCCTTCCAGGCCAGCAATTTCTGCAACCCTCCCATTGCCCCAGAGAGAACAAAGACTGACCTGAGGCACCAGCAAGCAGCTACTCCTTCCTTTCCAAAGCAGCACCAAACATTGGTCATGCCATGCCACCCCCTTCTCTTGCTGAAGCTTCAGCCACATTTCAGAATTAAGGCAGACACATCACTTGAAACAGCTCCCAAAACACTTTCCCAAAACTTTGACTATAAACACTGGAAAAAGCAGCTGGCTGGTTTGCCAGGAACATCTCTTTGCCAGTTAGGGTGTTGAGATTTTTTTTTTAAAGCTGTGATACAGGAACCAAAATAAAAACAGAAGTAGGCTTCTGGGTCAGGAGCCATCAAGACCCCAGGTCTCAATATCACTTTGGGGACAGATATTTGAACCTTTCTTAGATTAACCTCTGAGAGAATAGGAATTGGAATAAAATAAGAAGAATTTTTACCTCCTGCCTCACTCCACTAAACATGCTAATGGACTCAAAGGGAAAAAAAAATCAAAGGCAAGGAATTAGGAGGCCAGAGTTCTAGATTCAGCTGTGCTATCCGAAGGCTGGTGACACAGAAGGAAAGTTATTTAGCCTTTCTGGGCCTCAGTTTCATGATACATGAAGTGGGGATAATACCAGCCCTACACAATTCCAATAATGAAAGGAGATCCTAGGCTCTGCCACCCCAAAATTTAAACAGATCCATCATCTTTAGTCACAAGTCAAATCATTAGACCATGATCATAGGATCTTAGCATTAGAAATGTTTAAAACGACAAAGGTTTCCATGCTCTATTCAGTTATCATCCCAACTTCAAACATTTGTAATAAAATCCCAGTTAAAAAGGTCCTTTAGGGAGTGGAACTGACAGGAGCTAATTGACATTCACTTGACCACATGCAGATCACTACAAAGAAGCCAAGTGTTTCAAGTTAATGGCAAATAATATGAATATATGGATGAATCAGAAGGAAGGTCATTTTGGACCTTCAAAATGGTACTAGACTTCAAGTCCCAATGAGACCAACCAAGCACAAAGAAAGGCAAGAGGTAAAGTATTTCTTTCCCCCACCCCCACCCTTTTTTGTTGTTGCTGTTGTTCATAAGACAACTGTGAGAACAGGAAAGACAAGTTGTGTAAAATAAGGCAAGGACCTTTGACTCTTTAATAAAATGTTTTTCAAATTATTTTTTTCTCAATCATCAGTTTCCACAGAAACACTAGGTCAGTCTGAAATCTCCTAACACATGAGGTTAAAAGCAGACAATCAAAAACTGTGATAGAATAGAAGAACAAAGGGCAGACCAGACTGCCACTAGCAAGTTGTGTGAGTTGGAGGATGTCTTTTTTTTTCCTATGGGACTCCACTTTCTGCTCCAACCTTGGAGTCTATAGAAATGTTTTAATTCATCTTAGTGTAAACCCAAAGCACTGATCTAAGGTCCTAAATCAACTGCCTTCCTTAGCATCTTACTCATATTTATACTTCATTACTTTCCTTGATAGACTCTGCCCTTATTCAGTTAAAACAGGGTTTATCCATCCATTGCATAATGATTAAATAATTTGTGGTCTATGCATGTAATAGAATATTGGAACAAATATGAAAAACACAGAGAAGCATAAATTTACATGAACTGATGTAAACTGAAGTAAAAAGAACTAAGAACATACAAATTACTAAAAGAATGTAATTTGAAGCACCGGCTCCAGTGTCGGGATGACCCGGATCAAATCCGGGCTCAGATACTCAGCACCACACCCAGTGTAACCTTGAGCAAGTTACTTAACCCCGATTGCTTTAAAAAAAAAAAAAAGAATGTAATTTGAAAGTACCACCACTATAAAATAACTGAAAATAGAATGCTGCAAAATTACAAAGAATAGGTAGAAGAAGACACTTTTCCTAACTCCTTTATAGAGGCAGGTCCAAAAGTGTGGAATGCTGAATATATTTTCAATTTTTTTTCAAAGTGTTGATTGATTTTGCTGATTTTTTTTCTCTTTCAAATGTTTTGTTAGATGTTCTTTGCTGTTTCTCACTCTCAGAGAAACTTGCTACCAAAAAATCCCATTTATCTGCTTCTCTTCTAGTTTTAGCTGCATTGATTTTGTTTATGTAAATCTGAAACTATACAGAGCAACTGCCAATCCACATTTGTAATGGAGGCTTCCTTCCTTGGATTCTCCTATATCAATTAAATCATAGACATGGATTCTCTCCTCCCCCCAAAAAGAAGCTAACATGAGTTTAGATGCAGAAACAGAATTAAACATTGAAAATATCTACTAAAGTCCTACTCCAATCCCAAGTCAGAAGTGTCAAACTCCTTTTTGCAACATAGCTAATATAAAAATATATTTTGCATCCATATCATACTGCTTGCTTTCTCAAGGGATGAGGGAAGGACAAGAGAGAGGGAGAGAATTTGGAACTCAAAATTTTTAAAAACAAATGTTAAAAAATTTAACATAATTTAGGAAATATATAATGAAATAAAAAATATCTTTTTAAAAAAACTGTCAAATTCCCATCCTGGATGCTGGCCTCCTTCCCCAGTAGTCTGGAATTAGATTAAAATATAATTAGGAAATGTTTAGCAAAAAAAAAAATACAACATAGATCATGTTAATTTGGGGTTTTCTGAATCAATATATTGCCTCCTATCTGTTTCTATTGGAGTTTGACACCACTATCCCAAGTTATCCAGGTTATGCCACTAAACATAAGTCTGGTAGGTTCCATAAATCTAGAAAGACTTTGCATACCACCCCAGAGGATGGATTCCATATTTGTTTTCTGAAGACCATCCTGACCCATGACTAAAAAGTTGGGTACCAAATGATAATTTATTTCAGTGGAAGAAATTCATGAATACTGTTCGCTACTGCATGGTGGGGGAGGGGGGCTGTCTTCATTTGTGGAAGGAGCATCCACACTGAGAAATACTTTGTATAATCTAGATTACATCAGGAATAATATATTTAGTTATTATTTCCATATTTAAGTGGGTTATTAACAATCTGTTGTTTATCTGGAGAAAGGTAAACTCTGATGGCTGGTGAAGAATGTAAAATGATGTAACAAGAGAAAAGCTGAAGGAACTAAAGAGAAAAGCTGGGAAGTGGTGGCAGACCACTAGACCTATTCCAATATTTGAAGAGTTGTCATTAATTCAAACAAGCATTTAAGAAAGTGCCGTATTAGGCACCCAATGAGAAAAGGATCAGACTTAACATTTGGGACTCCAAGGAACAGAACTAGGAGCAACTATGAAAATCATAAGGAAGCACATTTATGTCCAATATTTGAGAGGCATATTGGATATTTGGTTGGTTAATATTTGAGAGGCATATTGGATATTTGGTTGGTTTCTAATCTTGCCTCTGACATATACTAGCAGTGTTCCTATAGGCAAATTACTTATTCTCTAGTGTCCCAGGAAGACTGTAAGATTTATGAGTTGCATGTGAGTTGTCCATTTACAATGGTGGAAGGAATTTCCATGCTAGAAGATTCCTAAATTGAAGAACTCAAAGTTCTGGAGCAAAGTTTTCAGTCTACTATAAAGTCTTCCCTCATAATCAGAGCTACCTAAAATTAGAATGCATTACCCTGTGAGGGAGTTTTTCATCCCTGAAGGTCTTCAAACAGAGGCAATATGACCATTTGTCAGGGTAGACTTCTACAACAGCAGGTTAGACCAGTTCTGGATTATAGGATAATTATAATATAGCCTTCCACAGAAGTGGTGATAACACTGCAATGAACTGAATCAGCAAAAAATAAACCATAGAAATCACCATCATTTGCTTCATCCTGATATTATTCCAAAGTACAACCAGTTATTTGTCTAATGGTAAATAGGGGAAGAGAGTAAACCCCAACTTTCTATACTTTTCTAGATGAGAACAGACGGTTAGAGCAAGGTTTCTTAAGCTGGGGGGAGCCTTCCACATATTTGTTTTTTTTTATATTTTCATAACTATTTCAATATAATTGTTTTCCTGAGTAATTCTAGGCATTTCATTTTATGTATTTTTAAAACATTACTGAGAGAAAGGATCCATATGCTTTACCAGACTGTCAAAAGGGTGATAACACAAAAAAAGATTAAGAGCCCCTGGGGGAGAACCTGTCTAGAATGTGTCAAGAAGCCTGGAATTACAGGGCTTTTTCTAGTCTGCTTTGGGGGAGTTGTTCCACCCTCTATTCTGAGGAGGGGTAAATTTTACACTGTAGTTAACTTCTCGCAGTTGTCCCCTACATAATAATAATAGTGTAACAATAAAAGCAGCTACCATTTATATAGTGCTTATGGTGAGCCACATGGACCGAAAAGAGGCCATTTTCACTCCGAAGAGCTCTAGTGCTTCACACAACCCCAGGAGTCTGTCTTTGACCCCTTTGGGACTAGGGAAGAGTTGGTCAGGGGAGCAGGCTCAAGTCAGGGCACCTGAAAATCTGTCTTTTCCCTTCCTTCTCACACGTGATGTCTCTCTCAGCAGCCTGTCTGTCCAGTGCCCAAAACAAACCCTGACTGTTTTGTTCCGAGCCCTTTGGGAGCCATTCCATTCCATTCATGCATCTTTTAAGTTCACTGCCCAGGCTGTCTTGTTCTAGAATGGCTGGCTGGTCTCTAGCTCTTCATCTCTCCACAGCAACTACCCCTTGTTTTATCCTGGAAGCCTCAACAGGACAGCAGTGCTTTCCTAGCCTATGTGTGAGTGTATGTATATATACATACACATATATGTGTGTACATGCACATATATATACATATATAAAGTGTGTATATTTATTATATTTGCACAGGCATATATGTATTATATATAATGTGTATATAGACACATGTGTAATATATTTCTCTCTCATACACACACATGTTCCCTTCCCTTGTTCCCACTTGAAATGAGGAAGGCCTGGGTTCAAATCCTATGTTCAGACACTAACTGTCTGACCCTGGGAAAGTCACTTAAACACTCTGTGTCTCTGCTTCCTCCTCCATAAGATGCAGCCCTTCCAGCTCTAAATCTATGGTCCTACGATCCTGGGGTTCTAAGTTCAGGGCTCTTTCCACTAAAAAAAGTGCCTCCTTCTGAAAAAAAGCTTGACTCCCTGTCTCATGGAAACCATGAAGCTATCACACCCATACCCACATCAGGAGTGGATTCTGACAAGAGTAACTATGGGGGCCTCTAGTGCAGGTATGAGGCCATGATGAAAGTCTACAGTATACTTGAACTTTTTTTCTTTCTACTCCTCTGGGAAGGGGAGGGTGGTGGGAACCAGGTAGTGGGAACACATGTCACCACCAGGGGTGACTTTCCTCTCTACCTCCTCCTTTCCTCTCCTTCCCAAACCAGACCCAACAGGACCCATTTGGGCTGCTTGACTACTCATATGGCTTAGATGAGATAAAAGTCACCAACTCTATTCCTTCTAGTGAGATGGGGGATCATTAAACCTTACCATCTACCCTGACACTGCCATCTAAAGTCCTCCAAGCTTCATAATGTGCCCTACTTCCCATGCCTTGCAGATTCCTGGCACCTTTATCTGAACTAGTGAGGTACCCCAAGGACCTCTGGGCCTTGCCATCTGCCCTCAATTCTCTCTACCCTTAGGACTTGTGGGCTTTTTCATCTGTCCTGCAGCTGAACTTTCTTTTATGTGTTCTCTCCTCATTGGAATGTGAGCTCTGTGAAAGCAGAGATTGTCTGGCTTTTTCTATTTGTATCCCCAGGATTTAGCACAAGGATTTGGCACACAGAAATTTATAATGTTTTTTTCATTCATTCATTCATTTTTTCATGACTTCATTTGAATGAAGATGGTGTAAACACAAAAGACAGCCATTAAAAAAAGAAAAGCGAAAGGTATAACTCCTACAGTATGGCCACAACTGAGATAAAGTCAACAGGCTAAGACAGCTGTCATAAGGAGCCTTCTTCCCCTTCCACTGTGGGTCCTGTGGAAAGTCTGAAAGTAGGTTATATTAGCCAAACCCCTGTGAGTGGAGGACCAGCCCCAGGGATGGACAGAAGGTGAAGCGCCTGGGTGGGGGAGGAATGAAGAAACAATTCTGCCACAAGCTCAGGAGTTTCCTATCAACCTACATTGAAAGCCCAGTTCTGCAACTTACAGTTTCAGAGTCCTACCTATAATATGTCTGCAAGAACACAGCATTGAGTCTCTATATGTTTATGTTTGGGATGGGGGAAAATTGGTGGAAGGAATGAGACTCTGTTCCCCCAAGAACCTGCCATCCATCCATTCATTCATTTGAAGTTACCAGATAAGATGCCTGCTGTCCTCCTGGGGACAAAGACATTCCCTTAGCCTTGGATCCAATGCCTTCCTGTACTCTCTAAAGGCCAGGCAGAGAAGCATCAAAGCCACTCCCTCAAGGGCAGTCAGCTATCAAAGAATGCCCTCTTAGAATACAGCCCAGGCACCAAGAGCTCAGATAGAGATTAATAAACAAAACAAAACGAAAGTTATCTATCCTCTTTAAGAAGAGCGTCAAGTAATTCAAAAGGGCTCATGATGAAAAAATGCTATCCAATTCCAGAGAGAAAGAGCCAAGTGCAAATTGAAGTGTAATTTTCTCTTTTTTTCTTGCTTTTTGTGTGATATGGCTAATACATAAATATGTTTTTGTGATTTTACATGACTAATTTATATCATATGGCTTGCTTTCTCAGTGGGTGGGGGAGGGGCAGGTGGGAGAGAATTTGGAACTCAAAAAAATTTTTTTAATGTTAAAAATAAATAACAAATTTTGAACAAATAATAATATCAAGATGAGTGTCAAGTTGGGCTGTAGAGAAGATTTTTTTATTCCCCTGTAGGAAACTTCTATTTCCCAGTTTTGCCACTCATGTTTGACCTTGAACAAGACACTCAACCTCTCTAGGCCTCAGCTACCTTTTCTGTCAAACAGGAATAATTCTTCTATAAAGAAAGGAGACAGCTGTACCAGGCAGTCTTTACATCAATTCTAGCTCTATAAGCATTTCTCAAGCACCTACTGTGTGCAAAGCATTACCCTGAGAACCCTGGATATAAGGATACAATAAAAAACAGTTCCTGTTCTCAGTGTTAATATTCCTATGATAGGAATACCATATGTAAACAGATAAGTATATACATTAGCATTTGAGAGAAAGGGAACACATTTTTCCTATTTCAAAAACACAGTACCTCCTTTATATGAAACACTGTGCTAGGGCTGGGTGAGATACAGAGTAGAGGCAAGAGAAGTTTCCTGCCTCCATGACCTTAAAGTCTAACTGGGGAAATAAGGCACAAACACTGATAACTATCACACATAAAAACACACAAGTCATCAGAGAACAGAGACCAATGTACTGAGGGAGAACTACTGGAAACCACTAGTTAGTGTACAGTTGCTGGCTACTACTGGTCAGTCAGTCAACAAGCATTTAGTGCCTACTAAGTCCCAGGAATTGTGCTAAGCTCTGCAAGGGAGGAGACAATGTGTGCACAACTCTATACGAATAAGATATATGCAAGATACATACAATGTGGGAGTAACCTCAGAAGCTTTCCAGGTATTCCACATTTTAATATGGCCATAGCCATATTCTTCTTCCCAGCAGGAATACTGACTATATTTAATGAGGTACTTACTCTCTGGTGTCTTCTCAAAAACAGTCCTGAGTCCAGGCTCTTCGTTCTGGAGAGGTCTAATCTGAATTAACAGGGAAAGGTAGGAACAAGGTCCTGGTACCCCAATAGGACTTAAAACAATTTTTTGGATGGCTTTTGTTTTTATATCACCTTCACTTCCTAATAGATCTCTTCCCTTCATAACAAAATCATCCACTTTATAACAAAGAATTTTTTTTTGAAAAGCAGGACAACAGAGTTAAGCAAAACTAACCAATACATCACTGAATTCTTTTTTTTTGTCATTTTTTTTTTAAGCAATCGGGGTTAAGTAACTTGCTCAAGGTTACACGGCCAGTTATTTTTTGGGTGGATGCCGCGTATCTGAGGGTCTCCCGACGCTGGGGCCTGCGCTCTCACTACACCACCTGGCTGCCCCTACATCAATGAATTCTAACAAAGATGAGTGTCCCACATCCATAATCCCCAGCTTCTGAAAAGAAGCAAGGGAAGTGAATTTTCATTTCTTCGTTAGGGCTCATCTTGGTCATCTCATGCCACAGCATTAATTTTTAATTACTGTTGCTTCATTCACATCTTAGTAGTCATTGCAAATAGTGTTTTCCTCAGAAGGAACTTTCTAATCTCTCCCCTCCCTTCTGGGCTTTGTCTCAGCGTGGATTTAGATGGGAGACAGCTGGACCTAAGAAAATGCAAAGCCTTAGGAACCTCCCCTGGAGCCCAGTGTGCAGAGAGGTAGAAAAGTTCTAGATTACTCCCTTCACATAGCTCTGCCGCCAAAAGCTTAACACATATTTTCTATGTACCTTAAGAAGATATTACTAACAATATCTTATGAAGCAACAACTATTATTCATGTTCAGGTGGCCCTTTAAGGTTCACAAAGGGCTTTCTTTACAGCAGCCCTTCAAAACAGTTAAGAGGAGCGTTATCCTGATTCTATAAACGAGGAAACTGACGCACAGAAGTGAGAAGACCTTTCCTGCAAGGCTCACGCAACTGGCAGACACTGAGGCTTACTCTTTAAAAAGGGAGAACACACAACAGTCTCTACCCTGTGAGAAAAAACGCCCCAAAAGGAGAAGAAATGCGAAACATGTGCTAACAAATGTAAGTCTTTGGTCATGACTTTTGCAATTCAACAAAACCTAATGCATTTCACAAAACCCTCTCGAATACATAGTGACTCATTCACATCCCCACTCTGTGGTTCCCCAAAAGAGGTAGTGAACAAATATAAAACATCCCAAAGGAAGTGTTCACTTTGGTGGCGACAGCTAAGTGATCCTGGCTAAGTTCTGTAATCACAGGTCAAGTCATCAGATCTATCCAAGCCTCTATCTCCTCAAGTCAAAAAAATGCGGTTAATGATACTATTTTGGCTATCTGCCTCACAAGGCTTTTTTGAGGCCCCAATGACATGTATATGTATGTATGTATCTCTCTCTCTGCATATATATATATATCTTTCTATGTGTATATATATCTTTCTATGTGTATATATATATATATA
>NW_027187348.1:4574757-4583768 GCF_028583685.1 Petaurus breviceps papuanus | reverse complement strand
TATATATATATATATATATATATATATATATATATATATATATATATCTGCCTCACAAGGGCTTTTTTGAGGCCCCATTAGGGGTATGTGTGTGTGTACTCCCCCCCTTCCTCTCTCTCTCTCTCTCTCTCTCTCTCTTCCCTACCCCCTTCCCCCACCTCTCCTTTCTTCCCTGTAGTTCTCCCTACCCCCCCACCCCCCTACCCCCGGCCATTTTCAATATCTGCTGCCCTTCAAATATCAACCCTTTAGCACAGGGCTTCTTAACCTGGGATCCATGGATATATTTCAGAGATGAACTGGGATAAAATATATAATTGCTTTCCTCCAAAATCCTATGCATTTTATTTTATGCATTTAAAAACACAATTGTGATAAGTGGTCCATAGACTTCACCAGACTGCCAAAGGAGTCCATGATGCAAAAAAGAACCCCTATTTTGACCCATGCAACATTTCCTTTATTTTACCCACAACAGGCAAGGGAATATCCTGGTGACTGGTAACATGACAGGGAAAAGAAGGAATAAGCAAGAAAAATATCATTCTAGAATAATATAGTGATAGTATTTCTATAGTATTTTATGGCTTACTTTATAATACTTTACTTAAAATACTTTACTTTATGATACTCTGGTCAGCAGTATAGGTATTATCCCATTTTATGAATAGGAAAACTGAGGTTGAGAGAGAGAAACTCATTCCTCTGGAAAACATATCATGGTCCTGTTTGCACTCTCCTTCTCAAGCTCTAACAGCTACTTCCTCCAAACAGCAGCCATAGTCTATCCTGCCCTCCCCCCACCCCTAGCCTCTCCCCTGGCCACAAGCCAGCCCAGATGGACATGAGTCTACAGAAAGCTTGTGCTGCTGATCTCAAAGACCAGAGAAAGTCACCCCCCACAGCGATGTAAAAGAAGTTACTCAAGCTTTGGCTCCCTGCCGTCTGACAAGGCCTGAAGCTCTCACAGCTTCTAGAAGGGGTCTCCCAACTTCTGCTGCCAAAGAACTACCTAATTTCTCTGCAAGTCTCAAGATCACATAGAGGGGTAGTTCAAGTTATGGTAGGTGCTGAAAGTTTACTAAAGAGGGAGAGAATAGGCCTCACCCAGGCAACAGGAAACTGCTGACCTCGCTTTCTTTTGGAGAACAAAATATTATTATAATAGGATCCTAGCTTTGGAGTTGAATAGTCTTCAAAGACCATAGAATCCAACTCCCTCATTTTACAAATGAGGATAGTGAAGCCCAGAAGTTAAATGACTTGTACAAGGTCACACAGGGATTAGAGGCTGAAATCCAACTGAGGTCCTTTGACTATAAATCCAGTAACCATTTCACTACACTGTACCGTCGGTCTGTAAGCATTTATCAAGCACCTACTATATACCGGGCATTGTGCTAACCACCAAAGATACAGGGAGAGCCAAAGAAGGTCCCTGCCCTCAAGGAACTCACAGTCTAATAGAGGGGACAACATGTAAACAACTACGGTATGTACACCAAGCTAGGTACAGGAAAAACTGGAAATAATCTCAAGAGGGAAGGTACCAGAATTAAGGAGGATTAGGAAAGACATCCTATAGAAGGTAGGATTTTACCTGGTACTTGAAGGATGCCAGGAAGGTAGAGATGAGGATGGAGAGCATTCCAGAATGAGTGCCCGCCAGGGGCAATGTACTGCTGTCAGTAACATTATTAATAACAAATGATGAGAGCTCACATTTAAAGCTGTAGCTTTCAGAAGTCATGGGGTGGGAGTTGGGAGGAAAGGGGTGTTGGTGGTATGTGATGATAGGTTAGTTGAAACACTGGCATAAAGAAGAAAAGGCTGGATTTGGAGTCAGGACAACCTGGGTCCAAATCTCACCCCTGGCCTTATGATGCAGAATTAAGGGCAAACCACTTAATCTCAGTGCTCCACTTTCTTCATGTGTAAAGTGGGAATGATAACTGTAGTAACTAGTAATAATATATGTAAAGTTCTTCAACAGATTTAAGGCACTACATAAATATTAGTTGCAATTATTGTGATTATTAAGTATTAAGGAAAGAAAGTTTTAAGGAGGGGGGGACAAAGGCCGAGATAAAAAAGTACCCTCCTTTGACCTCTGGCCTCCTGTCAGGGAAATTACCTTACATTCATCTAAACATGTTCTCATTTTAGCCTTAGTGATATAGTGATATAGGCATCACCCCCATTTTACAGATGGAGCTGTAGTCACTGAAGTGAATGCAATGATTTGGCAATGTGTCATCACTACTTTCAGTGTCAGAGCAAAGGCCACAAGCCAGACCCTACCCTCCACCCTCTGCTTTTTATTAGAGCATGCTGCCTCCAGACTGGGCGGAGGGGAGACATGGGGATCAGTAGCACCTAGTTCTACCTTTTATCCTCAAGATGGCAGCCTGGTGGCCATCCTGTCCCTCATGCACCAAATGCCATTTCTCCTCCACACAGCTCCTCTGCCCTTTCACTTAGCCCAACACCCTCGGGGGACCCTGCCCTGGCTCAGCAGGCTAACCCAGAGAGAAGAGGGAAAGGAACAGCAGTGCTAAGAGTCAGGCAGGTCCTATGGCCCTTGGTGGGGCAGCTGGCAGAGACCCTCCATTCTCTCCTTATTCAGGCCCTGATTCATGGAATAAAAGTTCTGCCACTATGTGAAGTTAATGCTCTCTCCCCTTCCTCAATAATGACCTGCTATTTCTGGGTCTTGTTTGGAGACCTGGCTACTAGAGTCCTCTAGGTCCTTCTCAAACCTAGGAGACTCTCCCTTCAAGATTGAAGTCTCACTCAGGAAACATAGGCTTCAGCCAGGCTACACTCCCCACACCCCATGCAGGGCCCCCAAATCTTCAGGAAAGAATAGTCGAAAGGATGCTGAATTCAGAACAAAGAGAACTCTAAATCCCAGGTGTAACATTTACAAGCTATGGGACTTTTTTTTTTTTTTGCTGTTGGACTTTCTGAAGGTAATTTGACTTCTTTGAGGCTTAGTTTCTTTAACTACAAAATGGGGATATACTTGTATTGCCTCATCTATGAGGTTGTTGGGCAACACATACACACAGAACAATACATACAAACACAATACAATGCTTCATAAACCTTAAAGCTCTAAGGAAACATGAGCTACAACTATAAAGTCATTTAAGAACCAAGTTGAAAGAAATTCAAGCCCAGTTTTCCCAACTGTAAGTTGGAAGCAATACTTTTCTAATTTCTAAGCTGTTCTGAGGTGTCTCTGCATGGGCTGAAGACTACAAAGGAAGGGAACAAGCATTTATCAAACACCTACTATATGCCAGCAAGGTGGCATAGAAGAGAGAGCGCTGAGCCTGGAGTCAGAAAGACTCAGTTTCCTGAGTACTAATCTGGTCTCAGACACTTCCAAGCTGTATAAGTAAGTCACTCAACCATCTCTGCCTCAGTTTCCTCATCTGTAATGAGCTGGAAAAGGAAATGTCAAACCATTCCAGTATCTGTACCAAGAAGATCCCAAATGGGGTCATGAAGAGTTATACACACACAACTGAACATGTGTGTGCCAGGCACGAGGTCCCAAGAGAAGAGCACTGGAAGCAGTCCTCCTCCATGGCCCTGTGCAGAGAAACAGTGACTACTTGGTAATATACCTCTATCACAAGCCCTCGGTGACTGTCTAGGGAACTTTACTAATTAAACCGTCATCCTCAGGATGCAGGTAGGAAGAACGGTGACCAGAGAGGGTGAGCCCCTGGCTCCAGGTCACTTACCAAGTCAGCAGCAAACACAGTCTGAAACAAGTGGCTTCGTGGCTCTACAGTGATCCACCTTCCCAGGAGAAGCCACACCATCCCTTCAACTATCCCTACTCAAAACAGATCCTAAATAAATATTGATGGATAGGGTTTGGGCCCAATAGATTAATGATAAAATGAACTGAATTGCCTTCTCCCAGAATACCAGAGGGGGCCTAAGCCCAGGTGGGCTGGAGTCAACTTGAACCAACTGTTAAATCTTCAGGGTGAACATTGACACTTTGGAAATAGGCAAACTCTACAAATCAGAGTTTGATTTGTTGTTTTGTTGATTGTTTAGACTTGAAGCAATGGGAAAAAGTTAATCTTTAATATTAAACTTTAAAGTGTACTGTGTGTATTTCATCTCCACCCCCTTCTCCCAGCCCCATAGCTGGGTGTTAAATATTTACCAGAATACTCCTGGACCCACTAGATCTTCTAAAAACCCCTTTGCTCTTTGTGTCATGGTAGCAAGCCTGGCGAAGCCTATGGACCTCTTCTCAGAATAATGCTTCATTGCCTTCATTCATAATTGAAGGAAATGCTAATTTGCAATCAGAGGTTAATGAAAATAAAGATATAATTTTCTTCTAGTCCTACATCACAGCCCCCATGAAATCTAGTCATAAGCCTGGGATTCCTAGTTAAGAATCCCTGCTCTGATCTGATTTTTACAAATAAGGACTTAAACTGGGGTCCAGAGAGTTGAGGTGATCTGCCTAAGGAAACACAGCTGATTGGGAGCAGAGCCAGCATGAGAGAACCCAGGTCTCCTGACTCCTCGTGCTGTGCTCTGCTCTTTCCCCTCATCACAGTAAGGAAATACAAGAGCAGCATTTATTTGTTACAAAGAGTTGCATGGAAGCAAGGACAAGCCCCTTGGGAGTGGGGGAAAAGCAGGGGAAAGACAGCTTCGGCTGGGTAATCTATACCCATTTCTGTGAGGGATCCAAGTTACAAGGTCTCATCCAAGAGCTTCACTCTCCTGTGACCTTTCCTGGGTCATCTGGGGATAACCCTGCCCTTTGTCCGGAACAGGGTAATTGTATCCATTTTAGTAAGTAGAAAAAGAAAGAGAAAATTTCTTTGTAATCTCAAATGCATAGCTGTTATTACCTAGGGTAATTCTACTGTTGGGAGAAAAAAAAACCTAGCCTATATACTTCACAAAAAACTGGCAAAGCTGTTGGTGTTTAATTTTTTTTTTTTGCATAGTAAAACTGTCTAGCAGTTAGAAAACTAGATTGGGTGGGGGCAGGGGTGTGCTGGGGCAAGTACAATTGTTAAATTTTCAGTGTGAACACTTACATCTCAAAATTTATTGCTTTGTTCATTTCTAGGCTTAAAATGATGGAGAAAATGTTAATGATACAAATTAAAATTAAAGGAGTATCATTGGTATATTTTTTTTTCCAGAGAGCTTGTTGCTAAATATTTCCTAATACGCCCCTGGTTCAGGCTGGGGATGAGGAGGGGAAATCAAGAAACCCAGATTCAAAGCCCATCTGTACAACAATTGGCTGTGTGATCTTGGTTCCCCTACTAAGCCCCTCAGTTAATTCAATTCAAAAAACATTTATTAAGCACCTAGTATGTGCCAGGTATGGTGCTAAGCCCTGGGGATACAAATAGAGACAAAAGACAGTCCCTGCCCTCAAGGAGCTTACAATCTAATGATGAAATGAAACCTATCACCCCCTGTTTTCAGGGCTCTAAATAGAAAAAATAAAGTCCTTGACACCTGAGAAGTTTGTAATCTTAATAAGGAGACCACACTAGCACAGGATAACTTTCTCAAATGCTTATAATATGCTTTTACTTATCAGAGACCAGAGGATAGCCAAGTACCCCACAAGCTCAGGAAGACTAGAGAGCACAATGGTCCTGAAGAGTTAGAGAAAGCCTCATGTAAAAAGCAGGTAGATGAAGAGCTCCATGAGGGCAGGGCTTTATCTTCGGTATCTTCATATTTCTCAGTGACTGGCACAGTCTCCAACTATAAGTGAAAGAGACAGCATTTGCTGAACTTGATTCCTGGACTTTGAAGAAGATGGGCAAAGAAACATGGAAGAAATAGAGGGCTCTAGGGGCAGGGAAGTCCATTTACTAACAAATGGACAAAACACTGATAACTGGAGTCAGAGGACCTGGATTCAAATCTCTTTTCTGAGGTTTATTATCTGGTGACCTTGAGCAAGTCACTTAATTTCTACAGACCTCGGTTTCCTCCTCTGTAAAATAAAGGGGTTGGACTAGATGACCTATGAGAAGCCTGCCAGCTCTACATTTAGGGTCCTGTTAAATAACAGATACTTTGTACTTAAAAGAGACAGTCATCCAGTTCCCTGATGTCGTTAAATAAATTTTTTAAAACACCCACGAAAACAGTCTTAAGAGATCTTTCCCCCATCCCACCCCCTAATAAGAACTTCCTACTCAAGATAAAAGAATAAACATTTGAGAGAACGGATGCAGACAGTAAATATTTTTTTTTAAGCAGAGCACACAGTCACTGGTGAATGCCTCTAAACAAGCAGCTCTACCTGTTTCAAGGCTTCATATTTGCCCAACAATCCCCAAACAGAATCTGAGGAATGTGACCAATCTTCAATGCTGCATTTCCTTCTGGCTTACTCCAGAGCCCTGTTGGATCACTCATCTACCCACCCCACAAGGCAATGATGCCCTTTCTTAGCTTTGAAAAGCAGTATGTTTGCACTCTGGCAGCAGGGGCAGTGGGATACATTTGGAAACATATATAAACCGAGGAAGAGAAATCATTTCAAATTAACACAGGGCAGCAGATCCCACACACAAAGGAGGGAGTCCCTCCTGCCCAGGAACAATTTCTTTTCCCCAGGTCTTGGGGCTCAGGACTTCAACCCCACCTGCTCTCATTTAACCCACACTATTTGTATTATGGAGAAAACTGGCATGCTGCAGCCAATTTGAAAATTACACCCATGCATAATGGCTAAATGACTCCTTACTCTGTAATTACCTCATATCTTTCCTTTATTTACTTTCCAGAAAATCAACAGTCAAGTGGTTTCTCTAAAGGGGAAAGAATGGGGCTGCCAATAAAGGTCGGAAGAAAATCAGTTTAAAACCATTTATAAGCAATTAAAATCATAAAGAATCTCTTCATTGGGGCGGCTAGGTGCAACAGATGCACCGGCCCTGGAGTCAGAAGGACCTGAGTTCAAATGTGACCTCAGACACTTAACACTTACTAGCCTTGTGACCTTGGGCAAGTCACTTAACTCCAATTGTCCTGCCCTCCAAAAAAGAAAAAAAAAAAGCCTGGAACAATTAGTCCGGCTGAAGAGAATCATTTAACTCATCACGCTCAGGGTGCTAATCTGACCCTACAAGGCAAATGAAGGATATCTTTTGGTCACCTAGGATTCTACCACATTTGGGAGGAAGCCTTGAGATCCCCCTCCTCGGAAGTTTGTAAAGCATCTACTACCATACTGGGCAGGCAGAAGAGGCATGACTGGTATGTGTTAGGTTTCATTCTCAGGTGGTTAGTGTTGGGTCAAAAAGACCCAAGTTCAAATCCTGCCTTGGACACTATCTGTATGACCCTGGGAAAACCTCTGACCCCGTCAGTCTCAGTTTCCTCATCTGTAAAATCAGGATAAAAATAGCATCTACCTCACAGGACTGTTGTGAGAATCAAATGAGGTAGTATGTGTAAAGTGTTTTATAAACCTTAAAGTGTTATATAAACATTAGCTCTTGCTCTATCAGTGTTACCCCTCCATACCTGAAGACAAAAGCAGGAGTCAAGCCAACAACAGTAGGGAAAGCCCAATGGAGTGCGACGATTTCTACCAAGCAGGCTGGATGTATCCCCTAACTCTAAGGCAGGGTTTCCAGGGGACCCAGGCAATTGTTGTATCTTCCCCTCAGGGAAAAAGGACAAAATGCACAGGATCCCAATCAGGCAAAGGTTCAACTGCTCCTTCCACTCCCACCCAAAAAGACAAAAGGGAGTTAGGGGCCTGGACTCCGAATAAGAATTTTCTCAGGTCTCTCTCTCTGTCCCATTTGAGGTCATGCCCATAACAGGGCCAACAATATCTGTACTTTAGGACATATTTTCTCCCTCCAGTACTCAGGTCTAACTCCACTGGAGTCTAATCAAAAGGAGACAACCATATGGTACCCCTTCAAATTCCCAACCAAGGCTATTTATTACCATCAGCAAAAGAATGAATACATTGGCTTAGCTCTGCTGCTGCTTACCCACAAGCCTGGATTTTTGAAAGGGTTGCAAGTCTGTTCTACATTCCACAGTGCCATCTAAGGAGAAAAAAAAAAAAGACCCAGGAATCTGGTCTTAAGCCCTGAAAAGCTAAACTGCCAGACTTTGAGAGGAACCAAGACTGGAAGATACCTGTCATTGATCCATCCATCCCCATCCTTTTCTGAGCAGAAGTGTATGAAGAAGTGCTGAAGGAAAAGCATTGAGGCCTCTTCTTCATGCAGTCCACAGAAGGAATCACCCAAGTAGGAAGAACCAATAAAAAGATTCACATCTAGAAGTAGAGGGGAAGCATACCTGGAAAAACTCTGCTACTCCCATGATGCTCACACTATTAAGACTGGAAGGGCAGCTGCCAAAGAACCTGCTGATCACAGGCATAAGGTTTTAAAGTTTGTAAAGTATTTTTCATAATCTGTGCTGATCCCCACAACCATTCTGTCAATTAAATACTTACTTGCCATTTTACAGATGAGAAAATTTTGAGTCACAGGGTTTCCATGACTTGGTACTAATGGACCTTCAAGGTCATTTGGTCCAACCAATCCTATCTCCTTATACTCTGGCTAACTTTCTGCCAAGCTGCTATGCTCTGCCTTCCTTAGACCAGGTCCCCTTTCTCCTACTCTGGGGTGGTGTAACAGCAAGCACCCTAGCATCCCCAGGATGGCCGCCAGCACAGGTTCTTCTTTCTAAAGGAAAGGAACTCAAAAAGTTAACAATCTTACTTTCATAAATCAAACATATCATTTACCTAGTTCAGCGGAAAAAATCAGCACCCTGAACTTCAGAGAATACAAACAGAGGTTACAAGCAGATAACAAATACAGACAGAGAAACAGATCAACAGACAGGCTTCCAGCTGTCTGACAGTTACATCCATACCTAGTCAGTTACCAGAGAGGGAAGCACCAACATCTGGGTTTTCAATGCTGGGGGGGGCTCGATGGCTGCCC
>NW_027187348.1:4568809-4574657 GCF_028583685.1 Petaurus breviceps papuanus | reverse complement strand
GGCGCTCAATGACTGCCCAGAGTCTCATCTGGTCAAATCACACAAGTCTTCTCAAAGTGAGCCCCAAAGCAAAACTTCACATCAGGGTATATATAGCCTTCTCCTGGGTCAAAGAATGTCACAACCCTCTTGACCCACTGCCCAATCACAAAGTAACAAGGTATGGGCATTCCTGAAAAACAAACCTCCTGCCACAGGCTCCATGTGACTACATTCAGTCTATTAGGGGGCAGAGTATATTTTCAAATCAGGGAAGGTTCTCAGAGTCTCTTAAGCCTATCAAAGGGCCAAGGGGCAGGGAAGATCTTCAGATTCCCATTCCCATAACAGGTGCTACTCTTCTGCTTGGCTGAAGTTCACCTTAGCCTGCCTCTGGTCCATCATGCTGCATTCAGGCCACACCTTCCTACCATGTCACAAGCATACTATGTCCTCACCTTTCACCTCTCACTGTGGGAAGAGTATTTTAATCGACACTACCATTCCTAGAAAGTCCATGTCACCCACTGTCCTGACTCTTCTCATTATACCTGTAACTTCCCAAAGACAATTCTCCCTGGTCATCACTCCCTTAGATGTGTTGTCTACCACCATCCACTTTCTGTGGTGGTAAAGAATTAGAAATAAAGTAGATGCCCATCAATTTGGGAACAACTAAACAAGTTGTAGTATGTGAATATTATTGCGCTGTACGGAATGATGAATGTGATCAATACTGAGAAGTGTCGGAAGATTTATATGAATTGATACAAAGTGAAGAAAGCAGGATCAGGAAATACACAATGACTACAACAATGTAAATGGAAAAAACAAGAACAAAATAATCAGTACTGAACTCTGTGAAACTATAATGACCAAGATTTAATCTTCTCATTAAAAGATACTTCCTTTACTTCTTCGAAGATGGCATGGAACACTGTATATGACATCAAACTTTTCAATGTATTGGTCAGTCTTGCTGAAATACATTTCTTTCTCTATTTTTTGTTATAAGAGGAGAAAGAAAATAGAGGTGACCGGAAAACAAAAATATCAATAAAAAAATTTTAACAACAAAAGAAGAATGTAAACTTCCTTTAGGGAGGGTTTTTCTTGCTTTTTGTATTTATATATCCAGTACAATGAATGATTGTGCTTAACAAATGCTTTTCATTCAGTCCATTCCCATCATGTTAAAAATGAAGAAGCAGAGACTGAGAGAAATGAAATAACTTGCTCATAGTCACACAGCTACTAAGTGCCAGAGATAAAATGTGAATTTGGGTTTTTCTAACTTCAAGTTGATTGATTCTTGCAATGTATTAGAAGTGTCAAACTCCCTATGGTGGCCCAAACCAAAGTAAAATATAATTAGGAAATGTTTAGTGAAAAATAAATTCAAATACAACAGATAATATTCGTTTGTGATTTTCTACATCAATATGCCAACATCAGGGATCTATTTCTATTTGAGTCTGATACTACTGCATTATACCATGCTACTTCAATGCCAAGAGCTACCATCATGGTGGTAGCAATGCTAGCAAGTCTTGGACCAAGCAGGGGATGCCTTAGGTCATAAAATTTATAGCCGGAAGGGCCCTTATTGATAATTTCATTCAACCCTCTCATGTTATAAATGAAGAAACTGAGGCCCCCTGTGGTGCAAGTCTTTGTTCAACATCAAGTAAGAAGCAGAATCAGGATTAGAACCTAGGTTATATAACTTAATTTCAAATGCTCTCACCAAGAAACCATAGGTTATAGTTATTTCTCCATACATATTCCTCCAGACTAAGTTAGTATGGTTATTGTTGATGTTTTAGTTGTCTTCAGTCCTTTCCAACTCTTGGTGCCTCATTTGGAGTTTTCTTGGCAAAGATACTGGCATGGTTTGCCATTTCCTTCTCCAGCTCATTTTATAGATGAGGAAACTGAGGCAAACAGGGTTAAGTGACTTGACACAGATAGTAAGTGTCTGAGGCCAGATTTCAACTCAGGTCTTCCTGACTCCAGGCCAGCATTCCAATAACCTCATAAACTCAAAGAATATCAGAACTAGAAGGCCTCAAAACACTCTGTTTTAGAGTCTTAGGATGCTTTATTAGAAAGCACTACCCCTAAGTTAGCTGCATTAGAACAGCTGAAAAGGGGGTGCTTTCAGGGAATCCAAGAGGAACCAACAGATGTCCTACTGGCTATTTGGGTAAATAGTCATACAAGATGATGTAAACCTGCATGTCACAGGGGCCAAAATGCCAAGGACATGAATTTTGTACCCCTGGGTTATATGCTGGTTAAAAATCTTGTGAAAATGTGTGGCATAAGCTCAGAATTATGGAAATAACTTTAGTGCTTATTATTATTAATGGCATCAATAATAATAGTAGGTATCCTACACTACCATACAATTAGATGTGATAATTCCTGGGAACCGCAAGAAGCCCTTTTCTCAATTCCTGTTTCTGGTATCCAGTTGGTTTAATCATTATGCAAGTCACTTCTTACCTAGACAATCACTGATTGCGCATCGCCTCAGTCAAACTGAGACCTGTTAAAAACCTTGGCTTAAAAAGGTCAAGGTCTCCCACTGCATCGAGGCCATCTCCAGTTGCCCTGATCTATATCTGGCTACTGAACCCAGATAACACGGAGGAGAAAGAGAGGCTGGTGACTTTGCACAGCTTCGCTCACTAAACCCAATTCACTTTCATATCATGGCATCACCTCCCTGATGTCATGGTCCTCTTCAAGAACAAAGGACAAACAACAGCATCCTTATGCAACAAGGCATATCAAATGCAGACTACTGCCCAGAGGAAAGCAACAGAAAGCTTGTGCAAATGCTTTCTCCCTTCATCACAGGCCAGTGCTGGCTACGTTAAGCTCCCCTCATCCCAACTAGAATGGGGAAATGAGGAGCGTTCTCTGAAGTTAGGAGATTTTAAACAGCTCTCTTGTTTCACACCCTGTTTTCTGATCTAGTATATTTCCTTATATAATTGTTGTTATTAATAAAATTAATAATTACTGGCACAGTTTGGAAAATGCTTTCACATACGTGATCTCCCTTGATGCTCATAACCTAGTGAGAGAGGCAGGGCCTCTGCCATTCCCATTCTATAGGTCAGAGGTTCTGAGAGGTTACAGTCTAGTATTAAAGAAAGAGGATTGGCTTTAGAGTCAGAAGATAGGGCTTGAAACACTAGTTCTGCTACTTAATACCCATGTGACCTTGGATAAATCACTTCCCTTCCCACCTATCTCAATTTCCTACCTTGTATGAGAAGCCAAGAGTAGATGAGATAATGTCTAAGGGCCCCTCCCAGCTCTAAATCTTATGATCCTATGAGCCTTGACCAAGGTCATAAAGTCAGTTTCTAGTAGAACTTAATCTGATTCCCAGCCCCAGGTTTTCCTTATTAGACTTTACTCAATTATTAATAAACAACAACAACAAAAAAAAAATTAGATAAGTCATTTGCTATTTGCAGAGAGCTTCAGGATTCTCTCTGTATCTCACAACAGCCTTGAAGTTGAGGTCAGAGTCAGGAATCCTACAAAAAAGACATCCAAGGATAGGCCAGTCTGTCAGTGCTTGTCCAAGGCACTTGGCCATAGCAAACAGATCCCGTAGGAGACAGAAGGGCCTGGCAGCCTCCATATGACCACTTCTTTCCAGGTGGCGTTAGAAGTATTGGTTCATGTTTTACAGACTCCAAAATCAAGATTCCTATTATTTAAACCAGCCAGTTTCCACCAACTATAGTCTATAACTGGACCTAAGATGAGTAAATTACCAGCTTTCTGCTCACTTTCATAGGAGCTACAAATATTCCTAATTAAAGGCTGTGTCTTATTCTTTACTCACAGAGCTCCCCTGTTAACACTCCCTTCCTTCTTGGGGGGGGGAGAGAGAGGGGGCAGAAGATTTATACATAGAACAAGGAAGAAAAGGGGGGTACAGCTGTGGCCTCTAGAAGTTACCAACCAATCTGGCATTATGAGAACTTGTCCAGCTAGTTTCATAGAAGTTGTCAAACTATGTTTCCCAACCTTTCTCCTCCTCTCCCCCCCCCCAACCATTCCTCAGACACCCATCTAGAAGCTCTTCTTCATATGGTTCAAAGGAGGAGTCAGCTGGAATAAAATATAGCCCAAGGCCACCTTCCTCTCTAGCACCCACATCCCTCTGTGTTATTTTATCCAAGCCCTTAACAAACACTTAACTAATTAGTCTTCCCTCTGAGTCAGTTAACCCAAGCTCAGGTGAAAGGCTGAGGTTAAGTGACTTCAGCAAGAGCACAGCATTACAATGGGATTCAGGCCTTCTACTTCTCAGTCCTGGCCACTACCCTTTTACTGTTCTCTCATCTGAAAACTCCCAGAACCCTACAGGCAGGACTTGGTACAACTGAGAACATTTACAACCACAAAAGGGGAAGAAAGGGAGGGAAGGGCTCCCAGTCTCTGCTTCTCTTTAATAATAAACCTATCCAAAGTTCAAGCACACAACCTTCCTTTTTGTTAACAACAGTAAACTACAAAAATGGAAATTAACATGGATGGTAAGTTGCCATCACTACTTAATCATTCTATTAAGTGGTTTTGCTTATCTTTCTTTTAATTTAAAAGTACTAGGATGAGGAGGTCTTGTTTGCTGAGTAGTTGGTGTACAAAATAAAATATTAATTTTTGTTAAAAAGGAACCTATTATAGTCAAGATTGTGAGCTCTTTGAGGTCATCTACTACCATACTGCCCCTAAGAACTCCAAATGCCCACTTTATCGAGGTTACTTACCATGTGTTAGATTTATCCTTTCTGGAGATATTTCACTCATCCCTTGAGGCTGTCTTATATTTTCTATCTACAAGCCTGTCTCCCTGCCTTGAACTTTTTTCATTACAGTTCTCCTCTCCTCCCTCTCCCTCTTCAGCCTTTTTTCCTCTTCTCCTCCTCCTCCTCCTCCTAGATGTTGTCTTAAGGATTAAGAAAGAATTTAATGCTTGAGTTGTCCCTCTCTTCCTAGGTACAAAAGCAGTCATTGATTTCTCCTCACCATCACTTCACCCCTATAGGTCATCAAGTTAGGCAGAGGCTCATGGGAGTCCACAGAACCATCCCCACTGCTTGGGGGAGCTTGACTACTTCCCCCTCCCTCCCCAAAACAGACTTTGTTTTCCCCATGTCTGGGGTGGAGGGAGGTGAACAAAGCTGACCATAACATTAAGATTATAAGACTCCAAATTAGGCGTTAGGTCCAGTAACATTTCTCTCCATTTATATTTCTACTACAACATGATGTCACCCCTGTCCTCAGCACTAGCTACTGCCTGCATTTTTGGAAGCCAAGATACCAGAACTGTGCCTAGGTGTATAAGGCTCTCTGGCAAGACTGTATTCCTCAATGTCCCCTGAGTCCCTGTTTCATCCAATACCACTAGATAGCATCCATAATATCCAATGCACACACTGATCCATCTCTCATGCCTTCATTCAGAAAAGAGAGTAAGACTCACCAATAAATTAGACTGGAGGCTCTGACCACTATAACCCAGAGTACTTCAACCCCAAACTGAGTTTGAAAGTTGCCCGAGTTAAACAAGAAGAAAAGGTCAAGTTAGCCTGTCCTCTGAAGGCCACCCCCCCCCTCCCCGGCCACCCCACAGCTCCTTTCAAACTCCCTGGATTAATTACTATGATCAGAACTAACAACCAAACTTTCCAAAGTATATGCAAGATTAGTCCAGAAGTGGGGGAAGGGAGACATACTATCTCATAGGAATGTCTCAGAAAAGAAAGGGAAGTGCGCTTATCATCAACCTGGCTTTCCAGATAAAGTTTTCCCTAATCTCTCTTTTCTGCTG